>NC_044005.1:35838892-36141922 GCF_900496995.4 Aquila chrysaetos chrysaetos | reverse complement strand
ATGGATTTTGCGGGATGTGCTCTCAGAGATGAGGGATATCTTCACGTTACAGGGATTGTCAACCTTCTGGTGGTGTACGTGGCTGATCTTCCTAGCTTGATGGGCAAGATGAGCAGTGTCATTCATGGCTTGGAGCATAAGCAAGGTTATATGGGGTGTGTGTTGGGTGGGCTGTGCATAGAAATGCTTCATCGTTAGTGTATCGCCCAGGTGTGGGAGCTTGTTTGCTTTACATGGGGAAAAACCCCCGTGTTTTGTCATAGAAAAGAAGTGATAGCCCTGTGGGGTTTAGATATATCCAAAAGTAACGGACAAAAAGCGGTATGATAAACTAAGGAAAAAGATTTTTCACTTTTTATTTCAAACCTAAGTAGGTAGACAGTAATAAATGGCATAAGATGAGGGACGGAGATGTTGTAGGCTTTCGTTTCAAGTTACTCTATTAACATAGCAGTCCTATGGTTCTTGTTCAGGTACTTCACTGTTTATTCTATTACAGATTACCGTATGAAAAAAATCCTCATTTAAATAGGGTAGCTGAACCTCATCTGACCATTGTACTTCATATCAAGCTGTATAAAATAATACCAGAAAAGGCTTAGGTTAGCCTGAATTGAGTTAAATTTCTCAAAAAGTTTACTAGAAAATTCAAGCTTGAGACTGTGCAAAAATTACTTGAGACTAGCAAAGTGCTGTTTAATTAAAGAATGTAAATCTTTATATTATTTGAGTTTTAGAATTAATGTTCATGTGGCTCAGGCTCCACCCCACAGCCTGAGAAGAAAGATTTGGATAATACTGTACTTACTGAAAAAACAGTATTTTAGATGTAGGTTGACAGAACATCAGCATTTTAATGTATAGATTTCCATTAGGTGAATGAGAGAAAATTAAGAAGGGAAAATGTTTGTTTGTTTTTAAATGAAATATTTTGATTTTTTTCTTTTCAAAACACTCCTTCATCTAGGAATATACACCCCCATTTCATTTGTGAATGTTCAGAAACAGAACATTGGAAATCAACAGAATGAATGGGTTCAAGATAAAATCCCTAGCTTTTAGCACCTAAATACTGTAAAAGTCTGGGATCCCGCTCTGAATAGTATGGTGGCCTGGTATGTCTGAAAAGCTTTCTTGTTTAACATATACTACATGTAGAGTCAGGTTGTGGGCTTGTAATGATCTCTGCACCTAGAGCCATGGTCACCCACCAGCATTCCACTCTGCTATGTGCTGCAGACATAGAACAAAAAAAATACATTTTCTGGCCTCAGAACACCTACATATATAATACAATCCATATGTGACTATTTTTCAAAAGTGATTTAGAAAAGCTTATTTTATTAGGATGAAGTTTGACTGCTGGACAAATATAAACTTTCATGCCAAATGAGGAAATATCATTTGTCAAGCTAACCTTTTTATAACTCTCTTCACAATTTTTTTTGATGCATCTTATGTATTTGATGGCTATAGAAGAATTTGCCAAGAAAATGAAAGCCATAAAATACCCGTGAAAAATTCCTCTGCCCTCATGCATTTGCTTTTCTTTTTCTTCTGTCTCATGAATCTGTAGGAGGTGTTTGCTGACATGTGTTGCTTTCAGGGCAGCTCTGGAGCAATGTGATACAAGAAGTGACTCAGCTAAGCAAACTGAGTTTGTATGACCATAAGAAGCCCTTATAGTCTGAAGTCGTAACTGGGAATTATGAAAGGAGGCATCTAAGGAGCTCAATGTGTTATTTGCTTACGTATTTCACTCCAGGGATATGACAACTATGAAATACAGTTTCCAGTTATGCTGCAAAACTAAAAGACTCCCTTCCCACACCTCACCACGTCCCAACATCTTAGACAGATTACATACACTTTTAAGACATGTATAGATATCTCATACACAGTCCTGGCAAAACAGTCCCTTTTACTCCTTTCTTGCTGTGATGAAGGGCAGTTTGTTGTTGTGTAACCAGGATGTTACCTGGAAGAGGAGTGCTTTCTCCTCCTTGCAGTGTAGGGGCTTCTGTGCAGCACCTATAGCGCATACGATGTCAGCCTAGCAGGTAAGGTAGATAGCTGGAAGTTAAGGAGTCGAGGCTTTGTTCCTGACTCTGCCACTTACTGCCTGTAGCGAAAGAAAAAGGAGTAAGATAGGCGCAGGAGAACTATTTTATTATGTCAGGAGAACTATTTTATTATGTAAGAAGATTTGCAAGGCTTTTGTTTTGGTCTGCGGGGTTTTTTTTATCCCATTGCCCTCTTCTCAAAATTGAACTCTTATCTGTTCTTTTTGGTTTTCCTGGCAATATCGGGGTAAAAACAGAATACCAGATAAAAAAGTAGCTTTGCAGGAATGAAAGAGCTGAAGCCCGTTTTGGCTGAGACGACAACTTATTTAGATTGTGTAGAACTTCTGCATTTTATATTTGAAATCCAGTGTCCCAAAAATGGCTGCTGTGTTATAGGAAGGGAAGAACTCTCTTAAACAGTTGTACTGCTCCAGCATCGGTTAGTCCACTTCTCGGAGTGAATACTAATGCAAGTGGGAAGAAACAGAACTTTTTCTCACTGCCATTTTTTGTTTAGATGGTCTCTATGTCAAGAAGAAGAGGTATAAGAGGTACAAGTGCCCCCCACTCCCCATCTTCATCCTTTAACCTGTTTCATTCACACTGATTTTCTCTTGACTCTATTTCCCCCCCTATAAAACTGCAACAGGGAACAGAGCTTTCAAAGGAGCCAGAATAATTTTGGCCTAGATCCTTAAAGCTTGTTCATTACCAAACTTCCCATGAAATAAGTAGTTAATAAGAGGAGTTGAGAGTTTGACTTAATCTGGGAAGATAAGTCGTATTTTTTTAACTTTCACTTATTTTGTGTCTACGTGCTTGAATGCATCCATTTTGAAATTTCTGAAAGCTTTTAACAGGGAAGAAGGCCTTTTAACTTCTGTAATGCTCCACAATAAAAAAATGATATTTCCAGTGAATAAGCCAAGTTTTCACTGTTGTGGACAAAAAAATCTAAAGGCAAAGAAGTGTTTAACCAGTTGTGGTTATCTAAAAGAACTGCTAAAGATAAGGCTCCAATTTAGCAGTCTTTGTTGATTTGAATAGCATTTTAACTATATACATAAATGCAAACAGATATTTAAGTGCTTTGGTAAGAAAAGTGGACTTGTGTGCATACTTCAGTTTTTTGCTAAACTTAGATTCAGACCCGAATCCTGCAGGGACTTGCCAGATGCTTGACTTTGTTTTCAGTGGGGCTATTCGGAGTGTATAAAATGAAGCGCACACAACCATCCAGGGAGCCTTTCTGAAAGACCCAAAAATAATTTAGATACACATCTTTCCCCTGTTAAAGGGGGAACATCTAGTTGATGTGCATATTAGAATGCTAAACTTTATGAACTTAAGAATGAAAAGTACAGTACAATAATAATAAAATACAAAAATAGTCTATTTTTTATCTGTATGGTTACCAAAACTTTACTCTTTCAGAAATTGCCAAAAAAAATCACTTCTGGGAAACTACACAGGCGAGCCTAGGGCCAAATCTCTTGTCTTGGTATTTCCAACTGCTCTGTTTTGCTTCTTCTGTTTCCTTGTCAAAAGGATCCTGTTTAGCCTGTTTGGCTAAGGGCAGTTGGATATTTATTCATTGATCTTTCCCTTTCTTACAGTATCTTGAATTCTAATTAGCATTTTTCAAGTCCTTTTACTTTAGTCTCCAAACATAGCTACAACAGACATCACTCTTCACTTTTTGTGGAGCTGTTCAGAGCCATGGAAGAGCTGTCATCTTACGTTCTGGGACTAACCACACTGCCTAGCAATTCTCCATTAGCTGCTTTCATTGGCAGTTTGATGAAAATTTTTTTTTTTAATTTTTTTTTTTTCCACAAATAACATGCAATTCAAAGTGCCTGGAAAAGCGTAAAATCATTTGATGTGAGGAGAGACTCTGTAAATCGGCTCGGGAGCAATCCTGTAGGTGTTTGTAATTAATCAGGCACCAAAACCTTGGAGCTTTTGGATGCACTTTTAAAAAGTCTAAAAGTGTAAACAGTTTTTTCCCCTCCCCAGGAAGTCTTAATGCACTAAAGACGTAAGCGAAGAAGTTAAATTGCAAGTGATCGAATCAATTACACTTCAGATCAGACTGTGGCAGGGCTTTTTGGTTCTCAACCAAATGGAACTAGACTCCTTGTAAAGGAGGCATTATTATTTCTTGTCAGGGTTTCAAAATGAACATATGAATTCACAGTAAAAAAATACGTATTTTTCCTTTTGAAAAATATAATAGAACATTTAGAGGAAAGAATCCTTGGGAGCTGGCATCACCAAAGCTATCAGACACTTAAAAAAAAAAAAAAGATCCTTGTAGCTATTTCTTGTTCTTCTGATCCGACAAAAGAGAAAACAGAAACGAACAGGATATTTTCCTGGGTTGTGAGGCAAAGAAGAAATCCTCCTTTTTAATACAGTAAATTCTTGGATTCAGAGTTTATGACTTCTTTTGGCTCTGCCTCTACTGTAGGCTGAAGTTTTTACACTGAGACAGCTATCGTGATGTAAAAACATACCAGAGCCAAGGTACGGTGGTTTTTGTCTTGATCTGATCAGTTGAGATAAAACCAGGTGAGGGCACAGGCTATCTGGAGGCAGAAAGCACTTTTTTTAATCCAATGGAGATGGGACAATTTGTTTAGAAAGCCTCTGCACATTAGGGAGGAGGTGACTACTACAGTCAAGTGTAACAAGCCTGCCTTCCTAGACAGAGAAAAACCACCATAACCAAATGGGACTTCTTTATTTCTAATTTAGAGAAGTACTTTGTAAGACCAAGTACTTTTACGTTTTAGTATCTCAAATCAAAGTGTTTGTTTTATCTGGAGTGCAGATCCCTCTTGCTTTGAGTATACTACCACCAGCTTCTGGAAAAGCTTTGAAAACCCCTTCAGTATTTGACCCTGCATATTTTAATAGGGAGAATTCCACCTGAAATCATCTTGAAAGGAATTATTCCTGCTGGTGTGGAGGAAAAGGTTGTGACTTAGCTTCAACGCTGAAAATGCTCATAGCAAGACATGTCTTGCTATAAGGAGATGTCCTGTCAGCAACACTAACAGGGTCCCTTGGGGTCACTGGAGCCCATGGTGAACAAACCTGATGGATGACAATGATTGCAAGATCAAATTTGTCACTGGGATGCTAACAGTGAGTAAGAAAGTGGGTTTTTACATGCTTTCTTTTCAACAGATGCAAAATGATCTAAAACTATTTTTTAAGTTACTAGAATAAAGAATGCAGAGTCAAGTAAATGAACTCTTGCTAATTTGTCTTGCTAAGTAACATTCTTCCAATTATTTGGGTAGCAGCTAAATACATCTCATTTTCCTGCAAAAATATTACATTAAAAATGAATAAAAGAAGGCTGGTATTGTTTCAGGAATCAGAAAAGAAAAGATTGCGGTCTCTATCTGCTCACCGGAGGGGTTCAAGCCTGTATCTCCTACACCTCCAGAGGTGTAGCCTCTGAGCCGTGAGGCAGGAGCCTATTCGTACAGAGGACTCTGCACCTCCCCTGCTGAGGCTGTTCAACAATTCAGGAAACAATTAAATAAAGACAGGGAGCCAAAATAAGGCATCTGGTGGGGAGGATGGGGGAGGGTGGTTGGATCATTTTTGCCATGCTCTTAAGACTGCTTCTGTATTTTTATCCAGTGCCTGGCTGGCTACCCAAACACTCCTTGAGGATTAGCTAGAGCCCAGGTGTTACTCTGTCCTTCCTCATGTTCACCCTACCCTACTAACCACTAGATGACAAATTTGTGTTCATTCTTGATCCCCTTCTCTGACGCTGTTAGAGCCTTGATTCTTTTGCCATACCTCTTCCAGACACCTTTTTTTTTTTTTTTAATTAAACTCTCTATTTCTGCTGTGGTATTTTGTGCAATGCCTGGTCCTGTAGACGGGTGTGAGGTGGGTCCTTACCAGGCTGATTCCCCCAGGGAATATAGGGGAGGAATTGCCAAGTTTGTGGATTCAGGTTGGATTTAGGACTGAGATAGGTGTAGAGCTATGCAGGTTCACCAAGTTTCAAACAGTCCTAGGCATGCACGGAAGTTGAAGTTTAGGTGCCTGAGGTGCTTAATTGACAAGAAAACATAGTTGTGTATAGACTTTAGCTGCCTAAGGAATCGGGCAAGGGAGGCAGGGCTTGAGGAAAATGTGCTTGGACTTTGGTATTTGTATTGCACGCAAGTCCAATGGTGGGCACTTAAGCCTTTAGTGGAGCCAGCCCTCAATCTCTTTGCAACTGTTCACCCATCTGTTAATTGGAAATCACTTCCAGTTTTGTAAACCTCCAGATCAAGAACCTTCAGATACACAACAAAATAGGCACAAAGTGTTTTTAACAAGCAACCGGTATTTTAGGGGCTGCCTATGAAGGTCTTATCTTCAAGCTTGCAGATAATTCTTGTCCTTTTAAGGGCTCATAGGTCGCTGCTGAGAACATAGAAACACAGCAGGAAATAGCCAATATGGTTAGAAATGAGGATATAGCCTCAACTACTAAAGCAGAAAATATTAATGTAATTTAAACTGAAAGAAATGTATACTATTCTGACACATACTGCTTGCATGCTGGATAACTTGCACTCATGAGAACCCCTGAAAACAAGTCTTCTGAGACTCCCTAACTTCAGACCCATAACCATCAGAAAGTCTGCAGCAAAGTTGGAGGCACTGTGGGGATAGCAGGAGGAAGCTATAACGAAACAGAAGCAGGGCAAACTTTTCTGGTTTTTGTAACTGTGCACACATTACCTGCATGTGCACAAACCCCTATGGCAGCTGAGTCGTACAGTTGTTTGGGAATTTAACCAATAGCCAAGGCTTATGCATGAACTATGATAGCCATGCTTATCTGTTATAACAAAGACTTTTGAAGAACTTACTTAAATCACCTGTGGCTATTTTTTTAAATTGATAAATAGTTTATGCAGCATTAAAAATAGGTTTCTTACTTCAGTTGCAGTAACACAGCTTTAAAACCCATAAATCCTATAGCTATTGCACTGCCCGTTGGAGTCACTTAAGGTTTTGCAATTGAGTTAGTCAGCAGCGTTGTTAAAAAAAAGGGAAAAAATAACCAATGGTGAATTATGAGTGCTTCTCTGGATGATGTGACTTGTTCTTTCATGAGTCTGTTTTGTCCATTTGGAAATATAAAGTGCCACAACGTGGTATTTTATTTCCCCGTGTAGAAAGGTGTTCTGTGTTACGATAAGGAATCAGGACCACATTTCCCCATAGGGGCTATCCCACTTGAATTTCAGCCACTTTTAGAGGACTTTTGGACATTAGAATGCAGATAATGCACTGAAGAACTGCTAGGGGGGTTTGTTTGTTTGTTTCTCAGAATAAAGAATTAATTACAAGAGGCTAAGCTGTATGCCCCTTCTATGAGCTAACAAATACTCAGTTGCTCAGACCTAAAAGCCCTATCATCTGTAATGGAGATCTTTGGTGACTCCCAAGAAAGTTACATTGTCATATGGTGGTAAGGTTCAGAACAAAGATCTGAAATAAAAGTAGTCAGTGTTTATACATTTAAAATCAGGGCTTAATGGCCTGTAAATGAATGACACTGGTTAGGGAACACGGGAGAATTTGAGGCTAGGAGCAAATAACACATTATTTTTCTTTGTGCTTTCTCCTTTGCCTCAGTTTACAATGAAATTTAGCCACTGACTCCCACTATTGTTTTTCTTGGATAGCAGAGTAGGATGAAGAAACACAGTGATTAAATGTAAAAGACACCCATGCATTGCAATAGGAGCTGGATTTGGTAACAGGAACTATAGGAAAAAATAAAAAGAGGTGAATCGAGTACCTAATCTTTAAAATCTGAAGACATTCTCAGTTCCTACCATCTCTGATTCCTTCCCCACCTCTGCCCCACATACAAAAACAGACCTCGTTGGTAAAACAGGATTTTTTTTTTTAGTTCTTTTAGTTCCAATTGGTAATGCTGCTGCCATGATACTCACATCATTTAAAGTTTGTTATGCTCCCATGTGTTGAACACATGGCTAGCAGCTCTTCAACCATCAGGATCCATGTAATCACAGCAAAGCGGTTAGCATCATAAAGAAAGCAAACATGAACTGATACTACATACTTCCTTCTCACGGTGAATTAGGATGATGAACTGGAATTCAATGCCAGTCTTCACCTAACAGCAAAAGGCTTGAGTATGGTAGACCTGGACCATAATATGGAAAGAATTCATTTAACCCTTTCATTGTCTCATATTTGGAAATCTTGGCTTAGGACCCAGTCCTGTGCCAGTCAGCCACGTTTGCGGTTCATGGGGCCCTTCATGATGGTAATTGCACCCTCTTCTTCTACATTCAGCAGCATTCAGTCAGCGGCGAGGCCAGCAGAGCCGACGGTAAGCGGGCGGCTGAGCGCTAGATGGCGGCGGACCGGGAGGTCCCCGAGGCCCGGGAGCGCCGGGGCAGAGCGGAGGGGCCCGGCCGGAGCCGGCGGCTCTCGCGAGAGCGGCTGACGCGGCGTGGCCGTTGCCGGGGCAACCGCGGGAGATTTGAACGGCCCTGAGGGGCGCCGGCGAGCAGGGCGTGGCGCGGCAGTTGGCGCAGGCAAGGCGCAGCCCCCCTTTCCCCTTCCCTTTCCCCTTCCCTTTCCCCTTCCCTTTCCCTTTCCCTTTCCCTTTCCCTTTCCCTTTCCCTTTCCCTTTCCCTTTCCCTTTCCCTTTCCCTTTCCCTTTCCCTTTCCCTTTCCCTTTCCCCTTCCCTTTCCCCTTCCCTTTCCCCTTCCCTTTCCCCTTCCCTTTCCCCTTCCCCGCTCGGGAACGCTACTCAAGCAGTGGGTGTCGGCCCAGAGGGAGACCCAGCTATGGTTGCCACTCGGGGGGAAAGCCATTGTCGGGAAAAATGTGGCGATGCAGGCAGAGCTCCCATGTGAAGGTGCAGCTGTCCAGGTGTCTGGCTGCAGGGAGTGCCTGAGTCTATCGCTGATGCTGGAGGGCAGCGGGGGCACCTCTTGTGTGCGGTGTGACCAGGTGGGTGATCTGCTCAGCCTGGTGGCAGAGCTGAAGGAGGAAGCGGAAGGGTTGAGGAGTATCAGGGAGTGTGAGTGGGAGATAGATTGGTGGGCCCACACCCTGCTGTCCCTGAGGCAGAGGCAGCAGATGGAGGCTCCGCAAGAAGCGGAGGTTCCCCTGCCCTCTTGCCACCGGGCAGGAGGGGACCTAAGAGATGGAGGGGAATGGATACAGGTCCCTGCTCGGGGAGGCAGGCGAATCTGCTCCTGGTCTCCCTCACCTTCCCAGTTGCCCCTTCACAACAGATATGGGACTCTGGAACTTGAGGACCAGGTCAGTGAAGATCAGGGTGTAGATGAAGCCCTATCTAGGGAGGTGCCTAGGCTCACTCAGGCAGCCCCACACATTCTCACATCCTCTGAAAAAAGAAAAAGGAGGGTAATTGTTGTAGGCGACTCCCTTCTGAGGGGGACAGAGGGCCCAGTATGCAGACCTGACCCATCCCACAGGGAAGTCTGCTGCCTCCCTGGGGCCCGGGTAAAAGTCATTACCAGGGAACTCCCTGGTCTGGTTCGGACCTCATTATTACCCATTGCTGGTTGTGCAGGTTGGCAGTGATGAGATTGCAGAGAGAAATCCAAAGGCAATCAAAAGGGACTTCAGGGCACTGGGACGATTAGTGGAAGGATCGGGAGCACAGGTAGTGTTTTCCTCAATCCCTTCAGTGGCAGGGAAATACACTGAAAGGAACAGGAAAACACACCTGGTTAATACATGGCTCAGAGGCTGGTGCCATTGGCGGAATTTTGGGTTTTTTGATCATGGGGAAGTTTACACGGCACCGGGCTTGCTAGCAACAGATGGTATCCAGCTATCTCAAAGGGGTAAAAGAATCCTCGCTCATGAGATGGCGGGGGTCATAGAGAGGGCTTTAAACTAGGTTTGAAGGGGGTAAGGGATAAAACTAGGTGCACCAGAGATGAGCCTGGGGGCAGCATGCCGATGTTAGGGGTGGATTCGATAGGCCAGCTCAAATGCATCTATGCCAATGCACGCAGCATGGGCGATAAACAGGAGGAGCTGGAAGCCATTGTGCAGCAGGATAGATACGACTTAGTCGCCATCACAGAAACATGGTGGGATGACTCCCATGACTGGAGTGCTGCAGTGGATGGCTACAAGCTCTTCAGAAGGGATAAGCAAGGTAGAAGAGGTGGTGGGGTGGCTCTCTATGTTAGGGAATGTTTTGACTGTACAGAGCTACACGATTCTGATGATAAGGTGGAGTGCTTATGGGTGAGGATGAGAGGGAAGGCCAATAAGGCAGATATTGTGCTGGGAGTCTGTTATAGGCCACCTGACCAGGTTGAAAGGACGGATGAATCATTCTGCAAGCGGCTGGCAGAAGTCTCAGAATCGTGTGCCCTTGTCCTTGTGGGGGACTTTTAACTTTCCAGGCATCTGCTGGAAATACAACACAGCAGTGAGTAAACAATCTAGGAGGTTCCTGGAGTGTGTGGAAGATAACTTCCTGACACAGCTGGTAGGTGAGCCAACCAGGGGAGGAGCCTTGCTAGATCTGTTGTTTACGAACAGGGAAGGACTGGTGGGAGGTGTGATGGTCGGAGGCCATCTTGGGCTTAGCAACCATGAAATGATAGAATTCTCAATTCTTGGTGAGGCAAGGAAGGTGGTCAGCAAAACCACCACTATGGACTTCCGGAGGGCAAACTTTGGCCTCTTCGAGGCACTGGTTGAGAGAGTCCCTTGGGAGACGGTCCTGAAGGGCAAAGGGGTCCAGGAGGGATGGACATTCTTTAAGAAGGAAACCTTAATGGCTCAGGACCAGGCTATTCCCATGTGCCGCAAGTCGAACTGCTGAGGAAAACGACCAGCCTGGCTGAATGGGGAGCTTTTGCTAGGAGTCAAGAAAAAAGAGTTTATCATCTCTGGAAGAAAGGGTGGGCAACTTGGGAGGAGTACAGGGATCCTGTTAGATCATACAGAGAGAAAATTAGAAAGGCAAAAGCTCAGCTAGAACTAAATCTGGCCACTATTGCAAGGCACGAAAAAAATGTTTTTACAAATATGTTAACGGTAAAAAGAATCCCAAGGAGAATATCTATCCTTTAATGGATACAGAAGGGAATGTAGCCACCAGAGATGAAGAAAAGGCTGAGGTACTTAATGCCTTCTTTGCCTCAGTCTTTAATAGGGAGACCTGTTATCCTCGGGGTACTCCACCCCCTGAGCTGAAAGGTGAGGATGAAGAGCAGAATATACCCCCCTTAAACCAGGAGGAAATAGTTAGGGACCTACTACACCATCTGGACACTCACAAATCTATGGGACCCGATGGGATCCATCCAAGAGTACTGAGGGAACTGGCAGAGGTCCTTGCCAAGCCACTCTCCATCATCTGTCGGTGATCCTGGTCAACAGGGGAGGTCCCAGAGGACTGGAGGCTTGCCAATGTGACTCCCATTTACAAGAAGGGTCGGAGGGAGGATCCGGGGAACTACGGGCCTGTCAGCCTGACCTCGGTACCGGGGAAGATTACGGAACGGTTTGTCTTGAGAGCACTCACATGGCAAGTCCGGGATAAGAAGGGGATCAGGCCCAGTCAGCATAGGTTTACGAAAGGCAGGTCCTGCTTGACCAACCTGATCTCATTCTGTGACCAGGTGACCCGCCTAGTGGATGAGGGAAAGGCTGTGGATGTTATCTTCCTTGACTTCAGCAAGGCCTTTGACACTGTCTCTCACAGAATACTCCTTGAGAAGCTGGCAGCTCATGGCTTAGACAAGTGTACTCTTCGCTGGGCGAAAAACTGGCTGGATGGACGAGCCCAGAGGGTTGTGGTGAATGGGGTGAAATCCAGTTGGCGGTGGGTCACAAGTGGTGTTCCCCAGGGCTCGGTGTTGGGCCCTGTTCTGTTTAATATCTTTATCGATGATTTGGACGAGGGGATTGAGTGCACCCTCAGCAAGTTTGCAGATGACACCAAGTTGGGAGGCAGGGTCGATCTGCTTGAGAGTAGGGAGGCTCTACAGAGAGATCGGGACAGGCTGGATTGATGGGCCGAGGCCAATCGTATGAAGTTCAACAAGGCCAAGTGCCGGGTCCTGCACTTGGGTCACAGCAACCCCATGCAATGCTACAGGCTTGGGGAAGAGCAGCTGGAAAGCTGCCTGGTGGAAAAGGACCTGGGGGTGCTGGTTGACAGCCGGCTGAATATGAGCCAGCAGTGTGCCCAGGTGGCCAAGAACGCCAACGGCATCCTGGCTTGTATCAGAAATAGCGTGGGCAGCAGGAGCAGGGAGGTGATTGTTCCCCTGTACTTGGCACTGGTGAGGCCGCACCTCAAATACTGTGTTCAGTTTTGGGCTCCTCACTACAAAAAAGACATTGAGTTGCTGGAGCGTGTCCAGAGAAGGGCAACAAAGTTGGTGAGGGGCCTGGAGCACAAGTCCTATGAGGAGCAGCTGAGGGAGCTGGGGCTGTTTAGTCTGGCGAAAAGGAGGCTGAGGGGAAACATTATCACTCTACAACTACCTGAAGGGGGGTTGTAGTGAGGTGGGTGCTGGTCTCTTCTGTCAGGTGGCTGGAGATAGGACGAGAGGAAATGGCCTCAAGTTGTGGCAAGGGAGATTTAGGTTAGATATTAGGAAAAATTTTTTTACTGAGAGGGTTGTCAGACATTGGAATAGGCTGCCCAGGGACGTGGTTGAGTCACCATCCCTGGAGGTATTCAGAAAGTGCGTAGATGGGGTACTCCATAACATGGTTTAGTGGGCATGGATGATGGTTGGACTCAATGATCTTGAAGGTGTTTTCCAACCTAAATGATTCTATGGTTCTATGATTTCCTTTTAGTTTTTATTTAGTTTGCATCTAAGTAGGTCACTGTCAGTGGCTGAGCACTTTAAGGGAGCTTGTTGTCTTTGCTCGTGGTTGGAATCTGCCTTTGGCTCTAGGCACCACAAACAGGTGTCCCATAAGGACACAGTATTTCTGTATTTTAAAAGAAGACTTATTATTTGAGATAATTCCTGAACATGATACTTATTTAAGAGTATTGAAGGTAATTGCATGACTTCAAACAAAACTGAATTTTTAAGTGTATGCATATGTATACATGTGGCAATAGATTCAATATGTTCTGTTTGGTTTTTGTTGTTGTTTTAAGACATATCACATTGCCATCCTTTTTGTATCAAGCATGGTGGAAATATAATTCATTCTATTTGTCAACTCTACTAGACTGAAACCTTGGATTCAGATGTCTCAAAATTGAGACATTGTCCTCTGATTCTCTGATAGCCTTAATAGCTTCTAACTTGGATGGAGAAGTACCTTAAATCTTACCTATAGCACACTTAGCTATTAAAACAGTGAACACACTCATCTCCCCTATGGGTCACGTGAAACTGTACTTTCCTTATACATTTTAAAATTCTGCGTGGTCATGGTAGCATCTTCTGAACCTGTCTACCTTCCCTTTCTCCTTCCGGAAATCTGAGTCTGTGACTTTGACTAAAAAGTTATCTTTGAACTCCTTGTCTTAATGATTCAGACATTCCAGGCTTGCATGTAAAAAAGAAGTACTTGCATAAAAATTAATTGACAGGACAAGTGTTACAGCATTACAAATGAGGTAAGAGTTGGTTTAGTGAGCTTACCAGCAAAAAGGCCAGAAAATTCCAAGTTTGTTTTGGGTTGGTGGTGTTGTGGGCTTTTTCCCAACAATTTTAAATGTTTCAAAAATTAGTTTTTGTACAGCATGAAAATGAAAACAAAGCCTTTTCAACACTTTCACACAGCTACTGGTTAGAGGCCTGATTTGAGGGCATGGACTCAAGTCTCCTCTTCAGCGTCAAAAAAATACTTTTCTTCATCCCCAACTCCTGACATTTGGAAACAAAGGGGCTTGAATTTTACTTTGTCTACAACGAAGCCAAAAACTTAATTGACTTGGTAGTCATCTTTCTGCCTGTGTCCTTCCTCAGTTTAACAGATGAAGGTACACTTCATCCTATTTTGATAAAGTAAGTTTCAGATCAGCTTTACTTACAGTCCTGTAAGTGACTCTCGGGACTCTGACATCACATTCCCAGGAACTACCTCCAAGTTTCTTTGGTTTGCTCATGACTTGCTGAATAGATTAGTGGCATGGTTTTGTTAGGCGAATGCAAATGTGCCAATAAAAAGAAGCATATCGCTATTTCCCCTCCTAAATAATTCACTAAGCATTTTTATATCACTTTCTTCTGCGGGTTGACATCTTTATATTCTTTACTACTGCATTTATTATAAGACTGTATTATCTTTTGAATAGTGTATGTTAGTATATGTGTATTTGTGTATATATATACATACACATGCACTCCCAGAGTAAGTTTTGTGTCACAAATACTACAATCTACTCAGTTAGGCAGTGCTTTTTTTAAAGTAGGGTCATAAATATTTCATTACCAGAAAAAAGCAAAGTTGCATGGCAATACACTTTATTTTGTATAGCTTCTTTCAAGAACATTGTATCTCAAATACATTAGAGGTCATTAACACACTTGCAGATTTTAAAATAATCTAAAAAGGTTTTAATTTAATGAAAATTCTGAACAGCAATAGCAATCTACATGCTCCTTAATTCACATGCATCATAAATGTAAAAGGATGATTTCACCTGTAAGAGCTGAGCAGCTGTTTACATTCTTGTAAATAGTGGTTTGATGGAGTGAGTTCTTGGTGAGAGGGATAGTTGGTATCTTTGTTCATTGATTCCGAAAGACCAGCACTGTGGTGATTCTTTATAAAAAAACTACATATACATGTTTGGACTGTTGTTGGAGCAGTAGGAGGGACTTTTTTTTGCGTTTTTTTTGCCTCCCCCCCCCCCTTTTTTTTTTTTAATTAATATGGGACTACCAATCCCAGTACAGAAAAGCAGCTCTGCTATGAAACTGAAATTGGAGTAATTAATGTCATTATCATGGTGTAATAGCTATATTTTATTAAAATTTCACAATAGTGCTGTTGAGTCTTCCTGGTGAAACACTCAAGCTGCCTGATGGACTCAGCAGATGGCTGCTCACCGCCACATGTTTGATTTCTTCCAACAGACAGTTCCTGTAAGACGCATCATTGTATTGTGCAGTGTAAAGGGGTTTTATTGCTTGCATTTAAAGACAAAAACATCTCTAAGTTGTGTAATTTTTCCTTCGCCTGCTCTGTGCAGATCTATCACAGACAGCAGGGCAGCTCCTCGGGCCCCACCTGGGCCGCAGGCAGCCACCGCAGATCCCTGTCCTGCTCGGTTTGCAGTGCCGGATTATCACATCCTCACGCAGGGGGTGTAGCGAGCTGAAAGCGCTTCAGGAAATCAGACATGGGATTTCTGATACTATTAAGCAAACAATTCTTCTTTGCCCCTCCCTTTTTAAGCCCCCCATTTACTGTACACACCACCTTTTGTTACATGCTGGTCCTTACTAAGAGCTTAAAAAATGAAAGAAATTGCCTTCGTGGTTGCTTCATTTTTGTGATTAAAATGGGTTTTACTGGAGCTAATAAGGACAGAATATAGCCCAGACTAAAAGTATTGATAAGATAGTTGAGTACCTGAAGAAACACTAGTTTCTTAGGAACGGAAATCTAGCCTCTGATCAACTGGAAGCCTTACAGCAGCACCAGCGGCTGACTGTGGGGTTAGGTGGGAGGAATGACCATTTCACGTACTCGGGGCCACTGGGCATCGGTGGGTTCTGATTCCAGATTCATGCCATGATACCTAGTTTTTTCTGTTTTGGAGACAACCTTTGCAACTCTCAGTACCTATATGAAGACTAAGCAGGAGTGCAGGTAAAAAAAGTAAGCTTAAGAAGCAGAGAATACAATTTCTCTCGTGTGAACAGCTGGATTACTCCCATTCCAGGCACTGGAAGTGGAAGGAGCTCTGTGACTCACACAAACTCCTCAATTTTGTGACACAGGTGAGTATAAACCCCACTGCATTACTTACTACTTAGTTTTCTATTCCAGAATTTTCTTAAAGGGGAAATATGATGAAAGACATGATAGCTCAGCCTAGAATGTTACGGAGTTTTGCAATCTACCCATAAATGACGTGAGAGGACTGACTCTCTGCATGCATAATTTATTACAAAGTGCTGGGATAGAAAAAGCAAATGCCATACAGAGTCATATTTGTGCCATCCTGTTAATCTTCTGTAGCTAGGACCTTTAGTTTCTGCTAGTTTCTTGCCTGTTTTTTCTAAGGGATCATCATTATTTTACTGCATATTTCTGTAGGATGGGGAAGGAAACCACATTTTCTTTCCATAGATTTGAAGTGCAAAACTGTAAGCTAATGCTGTTTTCCATTAATTCCAATGCCCCATGCACATGGCTTGAAATATTTCAGATGCACCCTGAAAATAATAAAATTTTAGGTAATTTTATATTCTCATCTATCAGAAAGGGAGAGCTCAGTTTTCTGGAATATAAAGTTCTTCAATCTCCTAGGGGCAAAAAAGCCAATTTAAGCCTCCTGGAGCAACTTCAAGAGCAGCAATAGCTACCAGTGTTATTAGAGCATCATAGTTTTTCAGAAGATCATCAGCTGTAGTGACCTTCATATCCTGGATTTAGATTCAGAGGATGTTGACACAACCTTATTAACACAGACAAATGTCTCCCATCTTCACTTATAATATCCCAGGGACGCATAATTTAAGCACATTATAATGCACAAATGCTGCTGTTACCAAGACAAGGAACAGCAGGGGAGATGAATTTCCACACAACGGTACCATTGATAAGGAAGAAAGATGTGCAAGTGTTCAGGAAAGTTGTGGACATGGAATGACTAAAACCAACAGAAAAATATTCCAGTGGATAGAGTGAAAAAGCAGTTCTTTAATTTTTAAATTTGCACAGCAATAACCAAGACAAATAGGCCTCTGAAATATTTTGGAAAATGTCACTTTGCAAACCTTGTAGATTGCTTAAATGTTTATTAAAATAGACCAAAAGCCAAAATTCTCTGGGTAAAATAAATACTTTGTTCTTGCTAAGTAACAATATTTGTGAACAAAACATAAAACTATAATTTTCATGTGTCAAACATAGTAACATTTAAGATTAAATATTGGAGTCAGACTGGGCATTTTTTTTACATCTTCCTATTTACAAGCTGCTCATTAAGACCATTTACCTCGCGTTAGCTATTAAAATGACTGTAACATTTTTAAAGTTTGCTCCATGACTAAAATAAAAACAACAGAAATGTCCTTTTACCATAACTTAACAAAAAGCAGAACCATATTTTTGTTATCTAGGAGAACATACTGTTATAAATACAGCTGTTTTTCATCTACAATTATATAAATAATAAACATGCTGCCATTCACAAGGATTTTAATAGATGATTATATATAAGCAATATTAAGATCTAGCAGAGGATGGCATGAGTTTTCATCATTCATTTTTATTGTACTTATTCAGGACCCTTGTCTTCATCTGAAAAATGTGGAACAGACTTCTTTGCTACAACATTATCCAGTCGCTGTCCTTGCAGATACGGGTTCAAACTCTGAAAAAGTTTAAAATTATTTACACTTATTAGAAACAGGGAAACATATAAAAGGTAACTAGGATTAGCGGATATGCTTATATATTTCTTATCTGTCAAATACTTGCAGACTGAAGAAAAATGAAAGCGTTCCCAGGGAGTAAATCTAAAAGTTACTCAGTGTTTTGTTTTCTAATATTTTTTGTGTGCAAGAATTTAATCCAACCCACTAAAAAGAATACAAGTGAAAGCGGACTATCGAGAATATAGAACAATCTGAATTAAACACTCTCTTTTTGCTCCACTTCTCCTTTCCTCAGCTCAGCAGAGAAGCAGCAGCAGCAGATCTAACTCCCTAATTCTTGAGGCAGGACAGAACTTGTTAGAGAAGTACAGGTAAGCTTTAGCTTAAACCACAAGACTCTGATGGACCTTGTGTTGGGAGACAAGTTAGACACCACGATACCATTTTTGACCAAAGTCTCTTCTTCAGCCCATCTCCTCTCCAGGAAACCCATCCTCGCTTCCTCTTTTGATGCTGAGATAAAAAACTGCTGGCACAGAAGCAGAGCCAAACAAGGTTTTGGCATAGCAAATGGCTCTCACACTACTGCCAGAACAAGGGAATGCTGGAAAGATCATCCCCAGAGAGGGTTTAACTTCACTTTGTACCATGCAAGCGGCACAACATTGAGACTGAAGATGAACAGATCTTGTCTCAAAACTGTTTGGAGATCACAGTAATGTAGAAAGCCTATGCTTGAATTTTATCTATACCAATGGAATAAAATGTATTTACTGTGTTTGCAAGTATCAAGCAGTGCAGTAGAGCTTCAGAATTAACTTAAATGTTATTTACACCCACTTTCTGGCCTATTACAGTGACAGTGTAAACAGAATTCAAGTATATACTTTCTCCTTCACAGATCTAGGCAAAAATTCTAGTGTGCTTGTTTTTTATACCCATAAAAATTGTTTGCCTAAGGACAAACTTTGGAGGAATGCAAATTTTCCAGCATCTCCTGATTCTTGTCAGGCTGGCTGTATCACAGAAATTACTTTTCTTTAGATATTTCTGTGCTGCTTTCACCAAAACATAGGAATTCAAAGCTATGGGGAAAAAAAAAAAAGGTTTTAAAATAAGCACGAAATATTTATTTTCAAATATCCTGGGTATTTGTCAAATCTCTGGAAAATATTTGGGGTTTGTCTGTCTTTGAGTTTAAGCCCTTGGGTTTCTCCAGATTTGTAGACGCTATCATTAATACTGAAGCATAACACAGAGCAGCCCTTTTGCTTACTTCTATTGTTTTTTGAGTGCTTTGCCTGCTGCAAGTGAAAACAAAAATATTAAGAACCAGAAATGAATGTGGAAAAATCTTTGAAAATAGAGCTAACACTAATTTAATGCTTGAAATTGTTAAAAATAAGACACATGTAAATGATTTGTTTGTGTTTGTTTAAAGAAGTTCTGTTTAATGTTAATTTAGTGAAATTCGGCTGTTGCATAAACTTCTAGGAATTATTTGAAGATTCTTAGGAAGATTAATTGGTCTTTTTTTTGGAATGGTACTTGCTTGCTACTTTTCGAAATAAAGTAGAAGAGAATGAGAATACATAAAATTTGAATCCTTTTCAACCGACAAAAGAAAACACAAAATATAATGCAAAATTTTTGGCTGATTTGACTAAAAAATATTTAATCCTATACAGCTGTGCTGAATTCAAAGTAATGCTGTTCCCGAGTACCTTTGTGCACAGCTGCAAGCCCATGGCAATGTGACTCAGTGATTACAGAAGCACTCCTGTCATGTTTGGGATATTAGATTCTGGACAGGACTATGCTCATGCATAGAGATTTAAAAAAGGGGAGAATTGCTAGTTAAATTAGGGGTCACTGTAGGCTTCCTTGTCTTGCACTGCAAATGCTGCAAAAAAATAACATGGCAGCAAATGGTAAATACATGCCTTTGCTATATATACTGATTATGTGTATGTATGTTTGTATGTGTGTTTATATACATACATATAAATACATGAATATACACACATACTTAGAATGTGCAGTTTTGTAGACTCCAGTAGTGCCTCTGTGACTGTTACGCTATAGCATCGTATAGATACAACACAGTTACTATGTACACAATTACACAGGACTCACTTTAAGCTAAAATTGGGACATTCTGACCCAAAAGACCAATCTGTTGCCAGAAGCTGTCCACCCTAACCTCTCTGTCTGTGCAGAAGGGCATGGAGGAGTAGCAGGGACCACAGAGGGCAAGAGGGGAATCCAGTGGGCTTTTTGGTTTCTGGAAAAATACACTCTGCTGCTGACAGCTCTAGGTTACCCTTCTGCTGACAAAGTGAAAATTCTGAATTGTTCATTAAAGCATTAGCAATCATTACAGTATTACTCTCAAAACAATAAAATACTTTAAATGATAATGAATTTACCATTAGGTGACATGCCTGTGCTAAGAAAATAAATCTGCTGCAAAGCAAGAAACTGAAGCTTCACCTCCAAAATTCTGGGCTACCCCTGGCCGTGTGGCTGTCATGTCTCTCCATTATTCCTTTTGTATCCGATTATGTCAGTCAGCACACAGACAGAAAATGTATTTAATTTTTCTCTTTTTTTCTCATGAATATATTGCACCAACCCTACTTTAACATGCTGTTCTAGCTATTAATAAATATTCCACATAACTATTTCCAGAGTAAATTCTACTTACTTTAGAGTCACGTGCCTACCCTTTTTCCTTTTCTGCTAACAAACTCAAAAATCAAATGTAAGCAGGAGGCACATACTAAGCTCAAGATGATAGATCATTAACTTACAGTTGAACAGTGCTTATTACCAGTGGTGTGTGAATCAGTAAGAAATCAACTCATCCTCTCCCTTTCTAGCAAAAACTTTAGGTTTAAGAGTTAAATAAATAAATAAATAAACCCTCTTCACTTACATTTCAGTTATTTTAAACCAAATTTACTTCATTTACAATATAAACTGTGCTGTCATATTTTGAAAAGCTACTTTCTGGCAGAGAGCTAGACCTTTTCTTCTTGTAAAAATAACTATACCAGCGGCAAAGCTAAAGACTGCGACTCTGCCTGAAAGTGATTTTTTGGTAAAAGAAAGGCTGACATTACCAAAAACAAGAGAGACGATAGATAGTGAGGTGGACTGTGCAGAGATTCTCTGTGATATGTGGATTGCCTTCCTTGTTTCAGGGGGCAGAAAGATGAGAACCCATTCATCTTTGTCTTTCAAGCAAGTGGGACATGGAGATAGGAGTTTAATCTGAAGTAAATCTACGTATGTAAGTGAATCAAATTACATCAGCTAAAGAACCAGTTCTACTGTCATTTACACCCAAAAACATATTCATGGCCATGGATAGTGGTAATTAATTTTAGCAATATTTTTAGTAGGAAACTTTTAAATTCTGTTTTAAAGACACTGAAATAATTTTAAATGGTTTTATGCAAATAGGATCAATTTAAAAACACAGATCATATAAAGTTTTTAAATTAATGCTCTGCACTGAAGTGCATCTTCTGAAAGCAACAGGCGATTTAGAGAAATATGTCTTGTACTTGGTGGACAGTCCTGAAGCCTGCTGTAGTAGTTAAATCACAGAGATTCTCTGACTTTACACATTATCTAAGGTATAACTCTTCATTTCAACAGTATGATTTTAGTTCTGATTAGCTCTCTAGATGATACAGGGGCTATACAGTATTCTGATAGTTACCCTCTTTCTTCTTTTTGGACCACCATTAATCTTCTCAAAGAGTAAATTCTTGCTCTGGAAGGGGAAAAAAAATGCAGCCATCAAATTCATTACACTCTTCTTTTAAAATACTACTTTTGCTGTTAAATATTAGCAAGTTTAGAGTGGTGTATAGTTTTACAGGAAAGATAAACCAGAAATAAATATTTTGATATTCCTGCTAACATTTTGCCTTTCTTCAGGAGCAGTCACAGTCTTATCAACAATTATAAAGCCAGTAATTTTCCCCTATATTGCACTATATTATCATCTGTGTTCAGGCAATAAGTGCTTAAAGTACATGCTGGTATAATGATACAGAATGGATGTTCCCCATCATGTGATACATGGTAAAAATACATACATATTTAAAAAGAAAAAGGCAGAAGGAAAAAAAGAAAAATAAAGAGTGGGAGGGAGAGAAAGCAGGAATCCTGCCTCTGTTTGTTACATCTTTCTATACATTTGAAGTGACACAAAAGCAGGAGCAAAAATATTTGCTTTACAAGGGATTTTCTAATTCCTTTTAAAAACGGCAATCGGCGTCATTCCTACTGTTTTGTTGTCTTTGCTTATTCCCTTCCAGATATCAACACTTCCCAGTGCAAAGTTCTGCTGAAAGGAGTTCAGCGCCAACTCTTCCTTTGTTTAAGTAGTGCCCTCAATAAAGTTTCTAAAAACCATTTGGTCTATAACATTTTTAATGGCGAACCTTTTAAAAACTGCCAAAAACATCTTGGCAGAAGAGAAAGTTATGATGATGAGAAAAGAAAAAAAAAAACAAAACCAACACAAAAAAACCCCTCTGACCATAGTTTACATAAGTGCATCCACATATTGTTGTATTTCATACAAGTAGTGAATTCTAATAAAGTCTGGAATAACACACACATGCTCAACACATTTTGTTTCAATTGTGTATTATGAAGGAAACCAAAACCAAACCCTAACCTGAAAATGGAAGGAGAGAAGAATTACATGTATAAAAGCAGAACACTGTATAAACAAGACCATTAATTCTGCTATAAACAACTGACCTAACGTTGATTATATAAATAGAAAGTGTAATTCTAGCGCGAGACAAATTCACCAAACACTTCTACCCTCTCTGCAGCCTTGATATGAGAAAAAACAAACATTTTCAAGTGTTACAATGAAATCTGCCAAAATTGTCTGTATTGTACTTCTCATGTTCATTAAACCCCAAATTCACAAGGCCTATCTCTTGCCCAACCTCAGTTATTTTGTCTGAGTTGTGCCAAAAGGGAACAGAGATGAAGTTGGCCAAGGGAGACATTCTTGGCTAGTCATTTATGCAAACTCACTTCGGGAAAACTTAAATTTAACATTTTAAAGAAACCCACGGATGCGTAAATTATTCTCTTTAGGAAGCAGCACCACCGAAGCCTCTCTTTGTAAACTATTTGACCTTATACTTTTAATGAGAGGAAAAATAGTGTTTCTGAAATAAAAAGACTTTAATGACTACTGGAGCTAACATTTCTGTCACTCAGGAAAATTCCTTACAATTGAACTGTTCCTGCTCAGGAAGATCGTATTTTGTTTAGTCTGTTTGGGAACATTTTAAGACCGTAACTACTACTTAAGCATTATGTGGATGGCAAAGCAAATGAAGTTATGGAGCATAAGCTAAGAGTGTGCTTGCGTGGTAATAGCAATCCTGAAAATATGTTCCACTGCGTAAGGGCCTGAGCTCATCAGCCACCAAAATTTTCCCGTTAAGTGCTCACCATTCTCAACCCTCACCTAGGAGTTGTTAGGAATGAAGGCACGGAGGTTCTCCGGTTAAAGATAGACCTCATATGGAGACGTGCTACTCGTGAATTGCTACTTTTTCCTCATTCCTGCAGCTTCCTTTGCACCCTCCCGACTACTTGGATTAGGGTACTAGAGGTTGGGGTTTGGGTGGGAAAAACTCAGCAATTAAAATGCTTACAACCAGAGAGATCTACCCTTAGATCTTTCAGACTTCACTGAAACTTCTTTAAGTCAGTAATAATCAGCTGCTCAGTAATCTGGACCTGCACAATTATTAAGCAAAGCTGAAAAATTGCAGGAAGATTTCAGGAAAATTGCATTAGCAAGGTTGCACCCTTTCAGGCGGGCTTTTTTTTTCCCCAGTCAATTTACAGTCTTATCAGGAATATCAAGCATGACAATTTCTATTACTCCATTTCTATTACACACTACTACACTGAATTAAACAATCTGTACTGTCTGAGGTTGAAGATGGGGACCAGATCTACCATAACCCATCCTAATAATCACCATTGCCATCCAGATATTTAACATCAGTTGATAAAGAAAGACGCACTTAATGTTGCTCACTGTAACTGGAGTTGGAATAAAATAAAATCTGAGTGACTAGTTTCAGGTTTCTATTAAAATTAGGAAGCCAGAGATGGTAAGTTCTTTAACAAGGAGTTCAACTTTGACAAATATTTTTATCCCTGCTTCCCGTTTGCCTTTCTTTGTACTGTCTTGGATCCCTCCACTGTAGCTGATAAGCAAAACTGACATTATTTCTACCTTCAGAGTGAAATGTTATCCATTGCTTCAGTAAAAAGAAGTGTTGCTGAAAAACATAGTTCCTTTTAATTTTCTACTTGTAGTGATACTGCTGCCAGAAAACACAGCTGAACTTCCCTCCTCTTTTTAACCCCTACACATGGTAGTGGTTATTTATTGAAACCCAAAGTGTTAACAACTCACATATAAGTGGTTTTTAGATTTGTATTGTAAACTGTATACCGTAAACTATCTTTGTGCTAGTCTTTCTGGATGCCAACAACACTTCTTCAGACCATCTAAAGAGTCAAGCTGCAAGATGCAGAAAAGGCAGACTCAAATGGAAAGTACCTGTCTCCTGCAAGGAAAAGTCTGAACTGAGGGAAAAAACCCAACCTCAGAAATCTTAGAAACTATAGTTGCACACTAGGGTAGAAACCTCCAAAAGTCCCTCATCTTACTATTCCCACTGTTCCCTCTACGTTTCCACGTATAAGGAGAAAAAGTCTTCAGGGCTGGGGAGGAGAGCATAAGCTGCGTATCTCACCCTATAAACAGAGTCTGTTTCCGAGACTTCCCACAGGTCAGCATATTGATATATGGAGAGTTGTCCCAAAGAGAGGAAAATTCTTCCTCTTTCTTCCCTCTCCTAAGCCAGTATACATTTATCACGATTTATGTATTTGTATCTTCATATGTATTAGCAGTATAATACTATATATACACATATATATACACACACATAATATTTAGCATCTAGATGGAATCATACACTTTGCTGTATGAGACAGCTTCTAGACTTGTTTTACCCTTATAAAAAGTGTCTGCTATTCACAGGGTACTGCAGAGCTTCCACAGTTTTGCAAGCATGAGAGCCTGTCACCAAAACACACCGACCAACCTGTTTCTTTCCCATTATTCATGAACAGGCAGGTCTTTTTTTTCTGACCTGCTAATGTAATTTGGGTTTTACTGTGGTTACGCTAAGGAATGCATGCTGGCTCCTTGCAAGGACAAGTCAGTGGGAACTGTAACGCTGCCTCGACGGCTCTGTGGCAGGAAAAGGCAGGGGAGAAGCTCCCCGGAGAGCTGCGAGCACACGCCAGCTTGCGTGGGTCCAGGAGACACGCTGGCTCCAAGGGCTTCAGACGGCGGTGACAGCCCAGAGCCTTCACAGCACGCAGGAGTTCGTGGAAATGCAGTCTGTAAATACACAGCCATTACGGCCCCTGAGGCATTAGGTCCTAGGCTCTGCCACGGGAGAAGCTGCTGGCGGGCAGAGGGGATGTTGGTGGCCGGGGGCAGTGGGAGCACGAGGGTGCACACAGGTACCCGCCGGGCAGCCCGCAGTCAGCTGTGCCGGTCATTTACTAATCCAGATGACAGTAAGTGACCTAAAAGACCTGATCTACTTTCTCTCTCCTTTATGAAGTCTCAAAGAGCTAATTTTTAGAGTGCTTTTCTGCTCTTATGTTTCCAGAGAGATAAAAATAACAAAACCAGCCATAAAACCAGATACCGTTGTATTTATCTTTTTAATGTGTAGTAATATACAATGAGGAGGCAATCGGGGCAATTCTCCTGATCTCGGCAGAACATTTGCTCATGCACGTTACCAGCTGTTTCATCTCTAATTAAAAAGATCTGGAGTTGGCTACACTGCAGCTAGATATGATTACTGTTTAGTACCTAACAGTCTGTTTTAATCCATGCATGAGCAGTTTTTTCCCTTGAATTAGTAGTGATGGATGGAGAAATGAAAAAATGCCAGTATTCACTAATGATTACCTACCATTTGTTAACTATATATGTTGCTGATGACAACGCAGTATGTATGCTTGATTCTGAAATATTGCTATAGGCCAAAGATTTACAGAAGTGCTTTTATAGTCTTCAGAATGGTATTATGAAAGTAAATTACTTATGAATAATAAGAAAACTAACAGCATTATCTGGCATAAATAAGAAAGTTCACCATCTGGTGTTTTTAAAATGGAAACCTTTGATGGTAATTACTTAGAATGCAACAAGTTTCCAAAATTTGGATTTTTGGCATGATTCTCTCTAGAAATTTAGCACTCACGTAAGTAATTAAGACTATAAATCTTACACTGGTTTGATTATGAACGATGAATCATTGTCTTACAATTACAGCAGGAGAAGAGGCTGCCAAACATGTCCATTTATCGATATATGCTTACAGAGCACTGGTTTAGGGCAATCTTAAGTAAAGTGTTATAACAATGTAAAATGAGATTTCACGAGTTGCTCTAGAAGCATAAATTATGATCATTGTTATTGTTTTCCTGGCGCCTGAAGATGGATTTGGGATTGGACATTTAACTGATGTAATCTAAGATTAAGCAGCAGAGCTCTCCTTTGGAGCCTCTAGCCTGCAGAAATAGTCTAGCTGGAGTTATTAAAGTCCTTGTACGCTCAGAGCAAGATTTTTGCCCTTAGTGTAGCTCGCTGTATTTATTATATGCAATGTGTAAAATAGGTTTTCAATATAATATAGCGCACAACCTGAATAGAGGAAGAAGCAGCAAGTCCTCCAAAATCCTTAAGCCAGACAGGATTCCTTAAAGCAAGTTGTCTGGACCTAGATTTTTTTAAGGTGTCTAGACAATGATGCACTCCATGTATTTTTTCTTCAGCATCTAAGTAGCTGAATAGTGAATACTCACCTAACCTGGGTAATCTTTCAAGTTAGTGCCCTGTGATATTTTGAAATCTTGTGCTACAATCTTTTGGTTACATGTTCACTGCAGTTTGAAATGTGGTCTGTTGCATTTATCAAGCACGTACATAGTTGTCATGCTTTGGGACAGGTAATAAGACAAGGATTTCTACTTTATATTTTTATGGGCTTTTCAACAGTCACAGGCATTATTTCTATATTTTTAAGGGCAAGTTCACCTTTTTGAGAAGTTTCCCTTAAGGTGATAATTTTTCCAGCAAATAAGCACAATATTCTCCTTGTGGTTTCATAGTATCCCAGGCAGGAGACAATACCCAGTTTCACATGCAACAAAAATAAGCAAGAAGCATGTACTCACCCACTTGCCCATGTTGGGATAGTCATGCTCTGGATCAAAAAGGTGTTGGTGCAGCTGGTATTCCCTGCTGAACTCTGCTGTGTCTGGGGTGTTTTCTAGACACCCATCATCAACTGCAAAAGTATGTTAGAAAGCACTGAGTGCTTGGTAGCTTTGAAACTCACAATACGTGCCACATTAATCAGCAAACTTCTTAAATGCAATTATGCAATTTAAAAAAAAAATCATTTAAAGAACTGGATGACTGGAAAATATCAGGTATTTTTTTCTTTTGAAAGGAGTTTGTCAGCATATATTTGAATAGTTTTTTTAAAAAAACGCAACTTAATGAAACTTCAAAACTAAACAAATTTATTTTCCAAGCTCTCCCCCTCCTTTTTGTGTTTCGTTTAAATTAGCAACTGAGCTTGATTTTACATAGAACTGCATGTTATTCCGATTCAGAAGGGATCCTCTTTTCATTTTTAAATGCCTACAGGAAGTTGTAGAAAGTGTTTAGGCAATACTTTTGAAGCTCATGGTAAAACAATGCTGTGAGCAAAGACAGAATTTCCTTCACTGAGTAGCTCTTCATGGAACTCCATTTCTGGTTTGCTACTTTGTTCAAAATGGCTGAAAATCATTTACACATCATAAGATCTCATAAAAATGCGATGTGACAGAGGTTTTATGCTGATGACGTTTCTGCAGATCGGTAACTAATCTGATGGGTCCGGAGACCTCCTTTAATCACAATGGATAGTTTTGCAGACAGTGTCACATCGAGGATAATACCCTTTTAAAAATCGGTTCATGGACTTTTTACCAAAATAAGTCATCTTTAGATTAAATGAAGATTCAGCAACTTGAAGCCAGAGTAGCTCTTTCGATAGAGTCTGCTCCTGGAGCTCCCTCTGCTTTGTCAGCACGGGGAGCTTGCCGTGCAAGTTCCTCTCAGACATACCCGAGGAGATCCTACCAGCCGGGGCGTGACGCCGGGCACCCAGGCAGCTGCATCTGCCAGAACCCAGGCACTCCACAGGACACACCTGGGGCCTTCCCTCCCGTCCTCGTGTCATCACCATGTAAAAAGATTTGCAGATGAATTATCATTTTCCCTTAGATGTGGGAAACAGTAAAGACGTGACTTAAAAATGGGTTGATTCAGTGACCTGAGGAGGTTATTCAAAGTCCAACAGATCCTGCTTTCTCTCTTTTCTTCTTAGAAGGGGGAAAAAAAATAAAGTTGCCAATAGGAAACGGGGGAAAACTAACCACACTGGCTAAGTAACTCAGACACCATTAAAGCTAACTACAAGCACTTAAAAATTATTTCCGTCTCAGCAGGGACAGGGTCATCTCAAGAGAGAAGCAGGTGACAACAGAAATATGGTAGACCTTCTCAGAGCATCTGTGTCTTTTGGTAGAAAACACAAAGGGCAGCTGGACATACATGTGCCCTCTGCGACTGCTAATCCAGAAGTCTTCAAGCTCAAGTGCTCCGGGCTTATGTATTCCCGCCGTGGAATGTGCACATGTAGACAGTGACTGGAAAAATTGTTTTCCATTAAGCAAATCCACAGACCTGACTGAGGAAGGCCTCTGGTAATTTGTATGCATAATACAGTCACCACTTGAATTTCCATTTAAGGCTCTGAAAAACATTTTACTCTAATCCTAGTAGATACTATCTTCACTCACAGCGTACCTATTACAGAGCCATTTATCTGAGCAGGCAGCACTTCCCTAAGAATTCTCCTTGTGTTCACATCTGACTGTATTAGCTTAGCTAACAACTTTTATTTCACCTAAGAAAGAAAAATGGAAGGGATTTTCAAAGGCATTTCTCTGGATGCCGGGCTTTTAATTTATTTATCTAATCACTAACTGAAGTCTAATGGGCAAGCACAGAAGATAGAAAGTCTGTGTGTGTGCTTCTGTGTGTGAGAAAACCTAAACCCATCATTTGCAACCTGTCAGACAACAGCTATATTGAACCAAATGGAAGATTAGGTATTATTTTAGAAGAGATGCAGGCATCATCACCAAATGGGCTGTAATAGAAAACAGTAAGGGACGACTATTCAAAATTTTGTCCTATTTTTGAATGAAATGTAAAAACACTGTTTGCAAAACTTTTCATGACAAATATTTATTTTTTGATCAATTCTAAGCTAGTTAGAACATTTAATAAGAATACAGACAACTGTTTTGCATTATCCAAATAACATAAAAGAAGACTAAACAGAAAAGATTTTGAAAGGATCTCAGCTCACAAATAAAAAATGAGAGAAAAATAGAGTGTTCATTCCCAGTTCCAGCTCCCAAGGCAGACAATGGGTGTTTTACTACTACTTGCAGTACTGGAAGTCATTCCTTGGCTCAAATAACAGGAAAAAGATCGATTCCGTTAGGGTATGTCTCTATCATGCACATGCAGTCTGCTTTAGAGATCCTTCAGCACTAGCCACCCACATGGCTTGGTATATGGGCAGCTGCAAGCTGAGGGACGTACCGGGCGTCTCGGGCACCGTACCGCTGCGGCACTCCGAGGCTGCACCGCTCCTCTGCCAGAGCAAGTCTGCGTGCAACACGCTGGGGTACGTCCACGTAGTTCTCCATTTCTTGGCACAGATGCACCCTCAGTGAGCTATAAAGCCACATGGATCGGAGCCAAGGTATCTTAAATATTGACTCATGGTCTGGGTTGGAGATCAGGGCAGACAGTTTCACTCCTCTTGGCACAATGAAAGTCTCTAAAATAAGGGTAAATCTCATCTGTACAGAACGATAACATTTTTCAGGGGCCAGCCTAAAAATGAACTCCCTCAGGAGCAAGATGCTATCATAAATCCCACTATCTTCTACTCCGAGGTCAAGATGAGTTCTTCCACCTGACCTTCTCTAGCAGGCATATAGCAATACAGAAGGTGCACATATTAAAAAAAAAAAAAAGCTCATCTAAACCACCCGATTGCTCAACAGTTCTGCTCCTGGGGTAAAGAATGAAAGAAAACACCCATTGCTGATCAAGGGTCATACTGCCTAGTACAGCGCTGAAAGACTGGAAGATGTACAGTGAAGACAGAGGTGCGAAGGCTACAGCAGAATTACCTGTTTTTCCAATAGGGCAGGGATTTGGAGGGTCAGGATATCCTTGATCTTCACTGAAATCCTTTGGTACGTTGTCTCCTGTCAGCTCAGCCACAATGTTTGGGATATTACCGTAAGGACCCAAGTGCTGGAGACCCTCATGTGCACCACCTAGCAAAGACAATTTACACACACTTTTTACAAGATTTAAAGTGTAAGTGCTTTAGTTGCTTCAAGGAATCCAGACTTAGATTTAAAACATATATATATATAAAATTGTTATAGAGATAGATCCAAGTTTAGATTTCAAACGTCTCTTTTAGAAACATAACCCTGTGATCTAAATCAGATAACTTAAGTAATGAAAAATGAAACTACGAAACAAAATCAGCCACTTATTATTAATCTTAGGGTCGTTTTTTTCCTTAACTGTGTAAGTTATAGGTAAGAAAATGCAAAGAAAAAGAAACATGAGACGGTAACAGAACTTAAGACATTTACTGCACAATCATCGTCAGTCTCTGTTCATTGTAGCAACCAGTAATTGAAGAAGATATGGCAAGACAGCATCATGGCAAGCAGACAAAGTTAATGATGCTGTAGAAAGAAACGATACTATTTGCACAGCCTAGAAATACATTAATAAATTAAGTCATGTGAGGGGACCCCAAGATGATATAGCAAATTTGGTTGTATACAGCTAGGAAAAGTATTTTTAAATCAAACCATTTCTTAAATGCAAATTTGAGTTTCCTGCAGTAATGGTGAAAAGTGATTAAGAGTCCATATTGTTGATGGGAATTCTTGTCCACGTACACCTACACAGTAGTCATTACGGTATGAAACATCACATTCAGTGACTTCTACACCTTTAGTTAATAGATCAGTTCTAGATGCAGGCTTTTATATTTGCCCTGCGGGACTCGGAGCACCATCACTGCAGGGCTACAACAGCAGTGTGCAGCAGGTTTTGTAACTCAGTGCCGGAGGACACGATGATGGGCTTCCTGTTCTCGGGCAAATGCACGCAGAAGTGGTGTGCGACAGCCTTCTCACACGCATCTCAGATTGGGTGCCTTGCCTTTGACAAGCAGGGTCTTCCACTAAGGGTTTGGGAACCAAGCTCAGGCCATTCTCTCTGTATGTCTCTCTACAAATATTTATCTGCTCCAGATCTTTTCTGCACGCATTACTGGCCAAATGCATCTACTGGCTAATACCCGGCTGCTTGCGGAGTTTTCTAAATACTGTCATACCGTATTGTTTTGAATTTCAGACAAATAAAAACTTAGTTTCAAGCTCTGTTTCCCTGCCATAAGACAGTCACCACACACACTGCAGCAACAGCTAATGTAGTTATTGAGTACTGAGATGGTTGTGTGACAGCAGAGCAACGTTTTTTTAAAACCCTATATAATGAGAGATAACAACATACAGTCAACATATAAAATCCACTAACAATGGATGAGAGGAAAAGGAATTTGAATGATTGGAAAATGTGAGTTAAAGAGTGAACGCAGACACAACTTTTTGGGTAAATAGCACGATCACCATATTATCACCAAATAGTCTTATTTTCAATTTGTATCATTTTCATAGATCCAAAAGATTGCAATAAAGCTCCTGAACATGAAAGCTGCTCCAGAATAATCATTCGAGTACTCCTGTCCCGACTTACAAATAAATACTACCAGCCTAAATCTTCGTTTATACAGCTAGGCATCGTAAGCTAACGTAATCACTTTCAAAAATTGCTAACATAAGGCAGTCTTGACAAATTTTGTATTCGTTTCTACATTTAGAGGTGGTAGTTGAGTCAAATTGTCTGTATTTTGCAAATAATCAGTTGGAAGCTGGCATTATAGTACCAGAAGCAAGTTAGTCTATAAGCATCTATATTTCAATTTTATTTGCATGATGGACTAAAATCTAATCAACATGCTAATTTTCCCCCTCAAGTACAAGTTTCTTATTCTGTAATGCAATATTGAAGGAAAGTTTTACAGATATGTAACAAACAAACGTAGCCCTACAAAAAATTTGCATCTGTGTTATATGAGGTTTTCCCTTGTAGCTGACCATGAGATCTGGTACTAAAACCAGAATAGTGTTATACACACTATGAACTTTATTACACATTTACAGTCCATAGTCAACACAAAGATGATGCTTGTAAGAACTGTATAGATTCACAGTAACGCTACGGTGATGAGGTTAAAAAAAGTAGAGCATACATTTAATCTAATGTCATTTAATCTAACGTCTAATGTATAGCATAAAATATTTCCTTTGTACTGAGGCCCTTCACATGAAGATTGATTGCATATATGTACTTAAAAGCATCAGGTTATGATTCAGCTGCAAACTACAGAACCACATAATCAATACATGTTTGAACATCCTGTATACAATGTGGTTCATTATGGGACAATCCATCAGATAGAAGCGTATCCACGCTTGTATGTGGTGCAGACCTCTTGGCACCAAAGCTCCATCCATAAAGAAAACAGAGGTACTTAGCAGGCTCCAGTGTGCTATATATACATGTAAGTTTAAACTGACTGCCAAGAATTCCCTTGACTGAGTACAAAACAATCTTTTTATATTAATATAAAGGATTGTTTCCTTTAGGTATAAATGTCTAGGATCGTTTAAGGGTTTTTCCTTTCTTTCCAAAAGAGCTGGAGACAATAGCACCTGCTCTGGTGCCATAATTTAGCACACTTGAGTGATTTAATAGCATTAGCAAAGCTCATTTCTTATAAACTCTGATAAATAGTGCACTCAATAAAGGCTGCAATAATAAAAATGAAATGCTATGGATATACCAAATAGGGGTATTATGTACAGTAATTCACAAGCTGCATTAGTTTTGGTATTGTAATGTTACCGATTTCAAGAAACATATTAGGATTAAATATACTGCAGCTACCAAGTCAAAATATTGTGATACAAACATATACAGTCAGCTACAAAAATAGCGCAAGATGGGTCTCTTGACCCTTGAGGCAGAGACTGAAACAAAAAGACAAGACTACTAAATATCGAGGAACTTTTTGTAATTTCCTATCCAAGGGAAGCATGAGAAACAACATTGTTAAATTATTTGAAACGGGACTAGCAAAAATCCAGAAGAATAGTACAGAGAACACCCTTGTACTGAAAAAGGTTGGGATAGATAAATCTATGTTTTTCCCATCTCTCCTTACTTCTTCTATGAACTGGCTTTTGCATGCCATGTGCTAGCGAAAAAACTGCTCCAAAATAATCAGCTCTCGTTCATGTGCAGGATTTCTGTGTGAGCATGTAGTTATTTTACATCCCTACAGGATAAACTGCAAGTTTAGATCCTTTGGACTGAGGTCAGTATTGTCATAAGTAAGCTTTGGATTTAATTTAAAATATATGCATACATGTAACAATCTTCTGGCACTGGTCTTGAACTGTTGCAGGGTGGGAAACAAAAATGGAACAATGCCTCTCCCCTTTCCCATAATTCTGGAAAAGTCTTTCATCATCTCACCAACTGCTGGTATCATCTCAATTAGACATACTTGGAATGACTAAAAATTTGAAGTGCACACATTTTAGCTCATTTCTTTGTAGGAGCAATATCATCTCTATGGGTGGGAGGACAACACAACCACTCCGTTCTTGGAGAAAAGAAAATAAAAAAAAGGAAAAGAAAACACAAAGAGCAACTAGTTTCCTGCCAGTATCAAATATTCCCCTGATCAAACAGATCCAATGGAAATGCTATTAGTCCACTGAAGTTCTAGTTGCTGCTACCCTTCTATTGATAGCGTAAAGCACAACTGAAACAAATATGCCCTCAAAGGCAACTCTCCCCATCAAATACAAACAGGCAATGCTACCCCCCAGAAAAGTAATTTTAAGAAGGTCAGTGAGAATGGATTTTCAAAAGTGTAAAATGATTGCAGAACATTTAAAGACAAATAATGGGACAAATTTGCCTTTCAGTCTGATTGGAACAGTTTCCCATGCCATGGTGTAGATAGGGTTACCCCACTTCCAAATTCAGAAAAGAGGTGGTTTGGCCAATCTTAGCAAGGAGATACAAAATAGAATGGATCACGAGCATCTGTTGCGGGTAGATAAATCCCAGATCCCAAACTGAAGCCCGAACTTAGAGTCATACTACATGCCCTAGTTTTCATTTTTTTTGCTCTTAAACATCATGAAGCAGGTTCTTAAAGTGTCCAAGCCCTTCCCAGATGCACAGAGGAATACTCCCCTTGAGTAAGAACTGCAACTCTTATGATCTTGAGCTGTACAAACTCCAAGCAAATATAAGCTGCAAGGGAAGCCTGGTATACCTTACCCCATTTATGTAAGATACCTGAGGGAGTAAATAGATATTAATCAGAGATGCAATACCATCTTTGCTACTTTGCAAAATCTTTTGTTAATCTGGACTATTAGTTCTTATCACTGGGAAAAATCTTCAAAATTATTTCCAGTGTGTCCTCTCTCTGATACAGAGGGAGCTCTTTTTGCTTTTACTGTGACAGCTTTATGTACTATCCTGCACTCCCGTCCCCAGTCATCTTGCTGTATCTACCTTTGCTGTGTCGTTGTCACATTTAAAAGTGATGTCTCATCCCTAATCAAAGGCAAATTTGGCGGAATGCTTTCTGGTGCTCTTGTATCATAAAATGGGACACCATCCACTAACTTCCTTTTTCCTTTGCTTTATTATCTGCAAGACTCCCCGCCATGTAATCTGATTAATTGAAACTGTCAAAAAAATCCTGAATGTAAAAAATGCATTTTCATTTTCCTTATGCTTTCTAACATCAGCAAAATCTTCACAGTCCCAATGCCATTTCCCCCATGCATCTTCAGCTAGCATCCTACAGAGTCCTACCCTGGTTGCTGAGATCAATTAAGATCGGGAAATGAGAGGCACTGAAAAAATTACAAATTATCACATTTTCTCTATTCCACAGAAGCTGCTAATTAAGGGAACAGGGAAGGAGAAGGAGCATAGGAGAACGAAGAACGGAAAAATGCAAACCTAGCCAACTTCCTTAACCATTTCAAGAGCATGCCTTGGGAAACCCAAGAAAACTGCAGCTATACATCCTCAAGCATCCACATTCCAGAGTCAGCTTGTCTGCTCCTCAATGACACAAAGTTTCTTAAAACTATGAAGATTAATTTTCTTTTTCTCTGCAGAGGGACAAAATTCCTTTCAGTGTGTTTTCTAAAGCCTTAAGCACACACATCACACAATTACTGACCTTGCTTTCAGTGAATAATTCCATTTTATCCCATATTTTAATTACAAACAGTACAAATATTTAAGATATGAAATGCTTTTATTGTGAAATGGTTAGGACCAAAGTAACGCCCATGCCTCTCTCGCAAACAATTTATAACAGTAGCTTATATGCCATTATTATTCATTATTCAAATTGCACACACAATAAAAAAAACAATCCAGCGGCTCACTTGCTGACAGAGCGCAAAAGCAATCTCTTATGCCTCCCTTGGTTGAACAGTCCTCTAATGGACTACATTAAATTGCCCTTCAGTCCGAGCAAAAAGCTTTCGCGCTTCACCGTGCGGGTCAGCTTACCCTTTTTACAAACACAGCGCAACCTGCAGTACACAGCAACGGGCCCCCTCTGCCACACCGACCTCCAGCTACCGTGCGTCAGCAGCGACAGGGGAAAGCACGTCCAGCAAACACCGCGCACCTGCAGCTGCCACAGCATCACCTTGCTGAAGGCCTCGCGTGCAGCGCATGGCTCTAGGAAACAGGGCAACAAAAGGAAGCCGGTGACCTGCTTTATCCCACGAGAGATGGGACGCTATTTCAATCCTATAAATGTAAATGTGCCAATGAAAGACTAGAACACTTCTGTCACTGGCATTGACGCCAGCTGCACGAGAAGCCCACGTGCTCCATCAATGTCAACCCGCTCGTAGAAAAATACTCCTTTTGCTCCTGTAATGTGAAGCATGGAGGCATCGGAATTGTCCAGCATGGGACCACGTTTTCTGTCTACCGCTCCACTGAACTTCACAAAGTTTTCCTGTTTATTTGCCCATTCGTATTCATTCAGTTCCATTTTCCATGCAAATGGCTCAAAGTCCCAGCTGGTTCTCCAACAGAAGTGTTTAAAAGCTTCGCGCGCCTGTCTGACAGCTGACATCAGGGCAGATTTTCTAACTCCCCCAAACGACCTCACCGTGAACAATACCAGAGTGAGGCTACAAGGCTCCCAAGTCTCTGCTTTGGTGAGCCGGTACAACCTCACAACTCCAAAAGCAGAGATCTTCCTATGCAAAACTTCTGCCAACGTGGCCCAAGTTAAGATGAGATTTCTTTTGCGCTTCAATGAAAGCATCGGCACACGATGAAGACGCAAGAGAGCGGTGAGGTGAAGAGCCCGGCCAGGTAAGACCAGGCCCAAGGCTGCTCTTTGGCACTGCAAGAGGGACTCGGGCCAGCTGACCTGATCTACTAAAGCATCCCAAGGGGAGAAACCAGCTTCTTCCTCCCTCCTGTTCAGCAGCTGAGAACATTCCTCTTCTCATTCATCCCTGCAGCAGCTGTGAGGGCACTGCTGAAAGCATGCACGACGGGAAGCACAGAGAGAACAGCTCCAGAAACCTCCGGAGCATGCCAGAGATCCTATCTCCTGCACGCGACACCACAATCAAGAAAAGCAAGAATCTTTTCTTTGTCTAGACTTCTAAAATATCTTTTCATAGAACCACATAAATTAAAAAATCTTTTCTAACTGCAAGTTAATTTAAAATTCAGATGGGAGCCAGGGAAATGCGCATGATTTTGAGAACAATTACAAAAAAGTATAACTCCTAACTAATGTGCCCAAGGATTTATTTTATGCACATGAAAGACGAGCAGGGAAAAAAAAATCTTTGAAAACCAGAGCTCGTCATAATTTGGCCAATCTTCACTGGCAGATTTTTAAATACTTATGGACCATGTTCCATTGCTAGATAAAATTTTACTGTTTCTTATTAAATTCCTATATACCATCTGCCAACACTAGAAAACAGAAATACTATAAAGCATCAGACAATACAGAAACTATCATATTCCGTCTCCTCCTCAGGTTTCTTACCTCTCTTATTGGATTATTTCCCTCTAGTGACATGTACAAAAAAATAATTGTGGCTACAAATCCCATTCTAATTGATTAATTACCTCTAGGTACATGAGAATCTACTTAATTCTAAATCCTTACAGACCTACCACCTTTCTTCCCTATCTCAGACTGCCTTCTCCTTTGCTGGCATCTTTTAAAGATGACTTTATGAATAGCAGTAGTCTATACCATGTAACAGTGGTTAGTGGGAGGTTTTAAGAGCTGGAGTCACTTTATCTTCGTGGTTCCTCAGAAGAGGGATGTGACACCTGCACTCCCTCCTACAGCCACGAGAAGAGGACCGTTATACGCACATTGTTTCAAGAAAACGTTCAGAGCCTCAAATCTAAATAGGTCCCTTAGACCCACATGCAAGTAACAAAGATCTAGACAGAAACGGGGATTAATACACTTTTCTTCTTGCGTTCCCCATTGACTGACTTCTCTGATGAGCACACTAGTTCTGAGAACTTCCCCTGCCTCTCCCCAGACACACCAAGGAGACAAGAGCAGTGCCCGCTCAGCTCCTACAGCACGTGAGTGTCGAGGGAGGGCAGCTCCTGAAATTCAGTGAAGCGGCGGAGCCCACAGTGGTAACACCCACAGCCTTCGCTGGAGCCTGCCCTTGCTCCGGAGGGAAAGGTGTCAAACACGTTGAGGTAACTCAATACCACCTCCACATAGCAATACGAACACCAACTTTGCTTTCTTATGATTATTCACTGTGTGTCATGGCTTATAAACTCATATGGAAGCAAGGGTATGATAGGCCAAATTTTCAAACACTTGTCTTTAACAAAGAACAAATAAACTCATACGACCTCATTATTTTCCTGTTTGTGGAGTTACAGGTAGAATCGTTTTACATGCCATTTCTTCACAGACCTGTGCCATATCACTTACTCAGATAAAGAAAATCCACTGTAAACAGCCGCTGTCATTTGGCAGTGTCATTTGGCACCGTCATTAGCTTTTAAATTCAGGAATTAACATTCTAAATTACCTCTTTTACGACATGCACCACTGCCTGATACTCAGATTCTGGTTATGTTTGACATTACAGTTTCGGGAATAAAATACAATTGTAGGTATTTTTAGTCAGATCTATACAAATCCAGATGTCTACCATATTAATGTATCAAAAAGTTTAGCTTTAGCATTTTCATTTTATGTTAGAAATTTGAGATATCCATACTAAATTTTGAAATCATATTTCCTGGGCTATTTCAGTAATTTGCAAAAAACCCCGCTGAAAGCAGAGACTAGTAGAGTGATGTTGGGGTGTGATTTTGTTAAGTGTCAGGCCCATAACGCAACGTTTGATTAAAGTCATGTGTGCTTCAGCAAAAGCAGTCCCAATGTGAATGCAACTTTATGTCTCAACTGCAGCAGGACTTTCTCTATAGAACAGATACAATAATCCAAATCCCAAATGATTGTGTGGTCTCTTTGCACTAAATTGACACTACAAAGCAGCTCTGAAGCAGCAGAATTCACTGCGGGACGTCTGTCCCAGCCCCGTGACTCCTACACCGCTACCCCTGCATGCGGGCACAGAGCAAAGGGGACGCAGCCATCACACTGCCATGTTTGCTGACCCCCAGATATCACTCCCATGTGTCAACGGTTTTTACTTCTAGTCACCCAAGGAAGTCCAAATATATTTGGGTATAAGCATAGTCCAAAAGCAAACGAGTACAAAGGTCGTTTATGCACTGGTTTCACTGAGTGCATTCATAAGCAAAAGTTTTGGCCATTTTCTAATACAAAGTTTTTACTGTCCTTGTAGGAAACTTGTCTTGGGGGTATGTTACAGGCCAGAGAGCAAGGTAATCCAGCGTTGTCTGTCTTAGTTTTCTTATTAGGAAAATGTAAACAAAATACATTATTAACATGCATGAGTTATCTGCATAATTTTACGGACAGTAGTTTTCATGCGAAGTGCTATTTGTACGGAGTCTGCTGACGAGTCATTAACTACCCGTTGTTAGTAGAAACATTAGCATAATGTTCCAGACTCTCTTGAGTTTTATCATCTCAATCAGGCAAACAGTAACTAGCTTTTTCTAAAACAATAAACAGGCATTCATTTCCTTTCAAAATAATCAAATAAACCCCAGCTATAAGCAGTCTCTGCAGGAGAGTCAAAACCCTCCCAAAGAGGCATCATATTTTCTTATACCTACAAACAATCAGGGCTTAAGGGACATAATTTAATGTTGTCACTGAGGTTGACAGCATTACGCCTCTTTTGCAGATTGCAAACTTCAGACTCTCTGGGCTCTCATGCCTGTACCTTTATCAACCATCATCTCCTTTGAAGTGTTTTTAAGAAATAAAACCAAAACAACCAAATCAAAGACAAACAAAAAAACCACCCAAGAGGCTTTCTGTTGTATTGAATTGTACAGGAGGCAATGAAAATGTAAGGAGATGATATTTGCAAAATGAAAATAGGACTTCGCATTTCCCATTATGCAGTTAAGTGCTATAAACTGCCCGAGCTGAGCTACTGGTGCCCCCGTGTGTTTAAGTGAGATTTTACTGTTCTCCTATACATGATATAATAGTCCTGAAATTTGCATTATACACATATTCCCCCCCCCCGCTGCCCAAACCCCCGAAATATTGGCACAAACTTATAAGCATGCAAGGAAAGAAAAAAACCACGTGGTCTCTTACTTCATAAACTCCCTGCCATGCAGAAAAAATAACTTGTATATTTTTGAAATGTTGAAGGCATTTCTTTATTTTATTGTTTTGTCCTCTGTTAACATAGATACAGCTCCCTTCTTGTCTATAGAAAACCTGAATACAGCCCAGTGGTGCTTGTAAAGTATTTTAGCGATAAATCTAAATAGTAACTACAGAAACACAGCTACTCATTAAAAATGCCTGGTTTGCTTTTCTATGGTTTTTCCCCTCTTTTTATAGATACTGCTAAGTGACTCCAATATAGCTTTCTGAAAAGACAAATTAACAGGGAGAGCAAATATTATTAGAGAAATTAAATTAATTAATATGGGTTTATTACATTTAGGAATCAGGGCAGAGGGGCTGTGCAGAAAGAAAATCTATTAAGTTGTCAGCAAAACCCAGCCGCTCCAAAGATACCACTTCAGGTGTTAAAAACATCTTGGCTGGACACCCATCATGCAGGATCTGTTTGGCTGCTGCCGTGCTGACCCGCCACATCCCATCTGCCAGCTGTGGGACACAAGTACAGGGAACTGGCCACCAAATTCCCGTTTTTGTGACATATTTATCCTGTGAACTGCTTCCACTCAGCTCAGAGAGCCCTAGCAAAGGAGGAGAGCTGGCGCTTCCTCCGCACCTCCCTGTGGGCTCAGGGCGGAGAAGCCATCCTCCCCCCGCCGGAGAGAAAAGCCACCGCGCTCACAGCCCTCCGGACCCCCCAGATCTCCTTGGATCACACACAGCTTGAACTTCACAGTAATTTCTTGGTAGATTAAACTCTTTAGCAGGCATTTCCTAGGCTCTACTCCTATTTTAGCAGCTTGACCTGAAGTAACAGGTAAACTGACAAATGCAAAGGGAAGGAGAAGAAAAAAACCCCAAAACCCACAATGTATTTCTAGATTTCAACATAAGAAAAGGCAGTAACTCCTTTCAATTAACAAGCTGTACTTTTTTTTTCTGTCCATCAGCAGGAAATCTATCTGGTCACTCAGGAAAGAGAACACATGCTGCTAAACGTAGTTTCTGAAAAGTGCCCATCTTTTAGTTGTCTTTGGCACAGAGCAAGTACTTCACTTACTACAGCCAAGGCAACACATCCACCCTCTGGTTTTTAGCATTTTAAAGTCAAAACGTGATGATTAACACCGGAAAAAATGTAGATAGCTGAGATGGAAAATGGGCATAATTAGGAAATCTGCTTATGAACTAACAGCAATAGTATTTTTGTTACACATAAAATTATTGAGATCTTATTCAGCTGGAAAAGGTTATTATAATAATCACTCAAATCTGCAAACATTTCATTATAATCAGGCTGCTAGTATAAACTTGTCTATATTATGGCAGCATAAATTTGTTTCCAAATTCCAAAGCCACAGAAATTAATTTTTCCTGACAGCACCTCATTTGCAAGTGTACACATATAACGGGTGAAATCTTGGCCTTTTGAAAATCAGTGGTACTTCTGGAATCCTGGCTTGGCTGAAGCTGATGGCATCCACAGCTATCAACACTGCTGCAGGTCTACACTGCTGGGGCAAATTCTGACAAAAACATTTTGTTCAGTAAAACAATTTTCTGTAGGAATATACTAAATTTATTAAGCTCTGATTGATAAAGGTTTTTTTTATGCTGAGGTGCAGTATCTGGTCAAAATGAGAAACAGATGCACTCCAGAACAGTCAGTGGGTTGATGATGAGGACACTGGCATGGGATAAAGCAGGTTGTAAACTGTCTGCATTGGTCACTGCAACCTACAGTTTGAAAAATGGCTGGAAGTCAACACTCCTGGCAGCTCAGAATTTCTCATAAATAATAAAGAGTTTCATACCCAATTCTACTCTCCACTACTTTCAGGCAAAAATGCCCAATGAAGATAAATAATGCCTCAGGAGCACAGTTAGTGAATTAACCACTTTGCCATGATGGTATTTAGAATGAAAACCCTATTTTGCTGAGACATATTCCAATTATTGTTAAACCTCTTTCTTCCTTTCCTCCTTAGTTTTCCCTTCTATTATCTTGTAGATTTTTTTAAGCACTTGCACACAGAATTATTAGCCAGTGATAAAAGTGTAACTATGTTGTGGAAAGCCTTGGTGAATCCTTCAGAATCTAAAACCTTGTACTGATGTACTCTAAAAACACATGCAGTTATTTTTTCTACTGCTCAACCATAAATTACTTATTATTCATATGCATACCACTGGGAACATCAATCACAAGTCCTCTCTCAATCCTCCTCAATGCTCCTGTCAGCTGACACCTGTGCTAGAGGCACAGGTTTTTTTGCTTAAACATTACAACCCATGACACTGTTTCTTGTCCTGCTTGGTTCACCTCCACGCGTTGGCCATGAAGTATCTGAGAGACAAGCAAGCTGTAAGAGCTCACCGCCATCAGAAACATTCTTTCCAGAAAGTCCTGCAAGTCTGTTTGGCAGAGCAGAGATTGGAGCTTCTTCCTCTGAGGAAATTCGGTTTCTACATCATGTGAAGGAATTTCACAAAATATGTGTGCAAGATCCAGCCCCCCCCCCCCCCCCAATCAACCCCCCCAAAAACTCAGTTCAGAAAGGTCACAGTATTTTTGCTATACTGAGCATTACGCTTCATCTGCCCGTAACAGGTCAATGCCTCATGGGAGTCCTCGTTCAAATGCCTCCTGTCCTCATTCCTCACCAGAGGACAAGGTCTGTGCTTGAATCCAGTTTCTATTCTGTTTTGTTCAGAAAACATTGGCTGACTGGAGCCGCTGGGAGGTCAGGAATGTCAGTCCCCTGGCAATAACCGAGTAGTGGGCAGACTGCAGGGAAAATGGTAAAAACTGCAGTTTTTCAGGCAACATACCATATGTGGAAGCATTATGTATAGGAATCTCTTACAGAACTAGACTGTTCGGAATAAATATCTTACCATGCCATTTTAGCAGTTCTGTTTCCAAAGTAGACACCTAATAGAAAGTCAAATGCATTGTGCAGGTTTTCCCCAAAATTATGGAAAAATAAATATTCAAAGAGGATGAAACAGAGCATTGTTAACTGATTAGTAATTGGTATATTCAATTCTGAAGTCTTTCATAATGTAATAGTTAAAATCACTGGTACAGAATGAAATGCAAGTTTTGTTGGATTAGCTATCCTGTAGTTCATGGTCTACATTTAAAGTCAAACTTATGGTGAAAATTTACTGAATTATATGTACTTTTAAAAAAGCAGTATGAGAAAATATTCTGTAGAATGACATAAGACCATGTTAATTTTGTAACTGGAACCAATACTTTCACAACACTTTTGTAAGTTGAAGTTTCTAATCAGATACTTTAAGAGATATCTATCTATAAATAGATACATATCACCACAAGAAACCACAGAAAGAGCAAGTGATCACTATCTGAAAAACTTACCGCAAAACACTCTATGAAAAGCAACGTTTGACATGAAGGTCTGATTTGCATGTCTATTTCTACACTGATTGACAGCGTTCACTTCACAAGGCTTTTTTGCTTTCGCAGAAATTTCTCAATAGGCTGTTAAATAACCATGGTAGACTTGAAAGAAGAGAGTCATCCTCATCTGATCAGGAGGGGAATGTTAAATATGATAAAAACCCTGGATTTATCACCTTTCAGTTTTACTCTGTTATATACACAGAAGGTATTTTTATTTAAAAAAAGGAAAAAAAAAGAAAAGAGAGGAGGGGAAAAAAAAAAAGTTTGTCCAGCCTGCTTTTTGTGGAAGACTGTATGGATGACTGGAAAACTAGTATTATTCAAGTCTCACAAGCACCAGAACCGTTTCAATACTTAAGAGATGCTTAATCTGGTTTTGCTAACATTGTAAGTAGAAGTAATGGCAAACAGCTGAGATGAAATATTTGTCAGAGATCCAGATTTGCTTATCTTTTCTAACCTTTTTTTTTTTTAAAAAAAGTCGGGGGAAAAGAGGGAGATGGAGAGTAAAATCACTCACTTCCACCAGTCTGTCCCAATTTCTCTACATACAAACACTCATAAAGGAGAAGGAAAGGGCACAGACCAAATTTTACTCCTTAAACCTAATCTATGTCATTTAAGTTTGCAGAAAACCATATACCCTTCAAATTTTCTTTAGAAAATTACATAAACTTAGGTCTGCAATTAGCCAGTAGAAACGCCAGTTCAGCTTTAATCCTCTCTTCAGCCTCTATTAAGACAATTGTATCTCTTTGGCTAGGATAGTCTGCAGATCCGAATGGGGACAAAATAAAGGGCACAGACTTATGAACTGGGAAGACTTGCTACACATTGTGTCAAATTGGTTTAATTCTGAGAGAAGGGTTGAGAGTTTCTGCTCTGTTTTGATGTTTGCACATAAACTATAATATTTGGAGCTGCATGCCTTCAACATTTTGCTGTAATCCCAAAATAAAAGCTAGTTTATTACAATTCAAATAGCAATACATTGCAACATTATCCTAATACCCTGACATTTGAGCCAGATATTTCAGATGGTTTGCATAGTTATAAAAGACTGATTCCAAGGCAAATCTACTCATGCAGAGTGAGACCAGAAGTACTGGCCAAAAAAATGAACCTGAGCCCAGAGCACTCATCCCAGGAACACAGTGTTGAGGTGCTGCTTGTGGGCACAGGGAGAGGAGCACCCGCGTCCTTTCCACCCCTGCAGCTGCAGCCTGCGCGCTCCGGCACGGATCCTGCCCCACGGAGGGCTGCACAGGGTTCTGCAGCACGTGGGAAGAACTCCCCGTATAAGGTTTCTCCCTTTAGCTCTCAGGACACTGCCAACATTTGATCTCTTCTGGTCTGCAAAGGTTTCTAAAATTCCATGAGGTTTGGGCTCTGTAGCTCACATTTGTTTCATGTGAAATATATATGTGATATATTTATACACACTATTGGGGAAGAAGTTAGTAAACTCATTGTTTTGAGATACTAGAGACCAGATGCTTCTAAGACGACATGACTCTTTCTACAAAGGCTGTACATTAAAAAATCCCACTACTTGTTCTGCCAAAATCGTTATATTAAGGAAGGTAAAAGTGGGATGATGATTTTAAAACAAAGATCAGGCAACAACATGGTGAAGAAGTCCACGATTTTAAGCTCAGGATACTCTGCATCTATATGCAAACCAATAATTATTACCAAAGGATACTAATAAATTCGTCATAACTCAACGTAGAAATCAGCTACCTTCAATGCTCTGTGGACCAACCAGATTCATAGCCTGGTGCGCTGGATATTCTACCCGGGGTCTGGCAATGCCCAATTGCTCCATAACGCCATGGAGGAGCCTCTGAATATCTGCTTCAGAAACCCTGTCAGGGGTCCTAGGGCTGTGGCTAAAAGCTGAAGCCAATCCAAATGCCAGCAGAAATACCACGTTACAAAGCAAGGTAGTTGTCATTCTGGTAGCCACTTTCACCCTGTGAAAAAGAAAGGAATTTGATTATAAATGATAGTGGAAAAAAAGTCCAGTACGCGTGCTGGAAATAACTTCTGATCTTACTGCTGCACATCACAGCTTCTAGGGGCAGGTGAAAATTCAGCCACCTGAAAACCTGGGGGGGGGGGGGCAGGGGAGGGAATAGGGTGGATAAGTTCTTCTCTTCTAAAAAAAAATATTAGGTAGCAAACTGCAGAAATCAATTTTCTGATTTGCATTTGCCCACAACATTCATTAACAGTCACTGCAAACAAAATGGATCCAGTGTTTCATTTAATGAGAATACGTTCCCCCCCCCCCCTCCATGTTTATTATGCTATTTGATAAAGCTCTGGGCTAAAAGCAAAGGACTCTTCAGCCTGAAGCTTTGTCTTCTAAGCGCTGTTCTTGCATTGCCTGAAAAATGAATCACTAGAAACTGCTGAACAACCTGGATTATATTTTATTTGTACCTAAAGACAAGAGGCTTCCTATTTCGTATGCATCATCTTCCCCACCTGAAGCAAACAGGTTTCATTTGTTTCCTCGAGTCCTTTTCACTAAATGGCTGCACAGTGTAGTTTAATTAGGAAAAACAAACAAACAAGCACGACTTACAGTCCCCTTTGAGAGGCTGAATTTTAATCAGAACGCTTGTTTCTTAAAGCTCCTTTCCCCCGCACATCAGAGAATAATTAAAACGCATCACTTCCAATCCCTCGAATGAACAAAGCCCCCTCGAGTCCCCCTTGTCCTCCTTGAAACACACGCAGCTGCCCGATTTCTCCACGCCAGGCGTTCAAAGACGTTCCTCCGCTCCAACCGCCCCACGCAAGGCACCTGAAAACGTCTCTGAGGCAAAAATGGCTGAAAAAGCCAACGCTGCGAACAAACATTGCCCGCTACGGCGGTGCGCGGCTGCACACACACACCCCGCCCCCCCCCGCTCCGCCAGCCTCTGCAGGAGAGACCCGCACGCCAGGCGAGCCTCTTCTCTTCTATTTAGAGGGAAAAAAGCCTGCTTTTTACAAAATATTCCCCGTCAATACGCAGACGGGCAGGGCTGCCGCTCCGCCGCCTGCACCCCCCCGCAGCTCTGTGCTGCGCCCGTGGAAAGCTGGACCGTAACACCCCCCCGGCGCCCCCGCCTTGCCCCGGCACCCAGGGCGGCTCAGCAGCGGCGCGGAGACCCCCGGGCCGGGCGGGCCGGTCCCCGGGACGGCCGCACTCACCTCCCGCTCCCGGCGCGGCTCTGCGGGTGCGGCGGCTCCGCGGCCGCGCATCCTCCGTGCGCAGCCGCGGCCCCTCGCCCCCCTTCTCCCCGCAGCCGCGCCCCGCCGGCTCCCCGGCGGTGCCTGGCGAGACCCTGTGCTTGCTGCGTGGATTTGGCCAATTCAGAAGATGACCCAAAGCCTGGGGGGGGGGGGGGGGGGGCCGGTCGAGATCTCCCTTTTGAGCTAAACACAATAGTCTAAGAATAAAGTGAAGGTTGCTGATGGCTTAACGGTTACAGAAATAAGATACTACGCATTCGTAGGATTGTGTCCGTCTTCCTGCTGCGACTTCTCTCCCCAGAATAATATGATCAACGGTTTACTTACGGAATGATAGTATTACCTACCTGCAGGTTTACAAGGTAACAACATGGCAACCGCCTCTAAGAGCTTGCAGGTAAAGGTCTCCCCGTTAAACAAATTTATGTACCTCATCCATAGCCGAGGTTAACAAAAAGACAACTATAAAAGGATCTTGCTAAATTAAGTCTATCATTTAATAGCACTCGGCAAAACGGTAATTTCTAAAGGCTGTTTTATGTAACTCGTCTTCACTGCTACTGACATGAATGTGACATGTTCCATTTTAGGATATCTACAGAAAAGCTCTGAAATTATACCCCATAAACCACAACAGATCCAGGAACTGCACTTTCAAATGTAGATTAGTCTCTCTTTTCGCTAGTCTAGTACATTATACATATCTAACTTGCAGGATTGGTCATCTAGTGTTTCTAATCTTTCTCCAAAACATGATCAACTTTACGTAAATGGATGTGTGCCTAGACTGTTCTGTAAAACCTCTGAAAACAGAGCCTAGAACTTTCTTTGACAATCTTTCCAGGTGTTTAAGGGTTTGTTTGTCAGGCCCCTACCAAAATCTCCCTGTCTGACATTTAAGTCTACTGCTTCAAGACTGCCTTGCATCGATGATCAAAAATAGTTTACTGCTCCATCCACGACACATTGTCAAAGCTACCTTAGCATTCAAAATATTTTGTACATATTAACAGGAAAAAAATCTCAAGTCTTGCTCTTTCAAACACAAATTGATGTGACAATTACAGAAGGAGTCAGATCTCATTTTCTTCCTCATGACATTGCCTGTATCTCCTTCTGTCCTATTCCATCTCCTACATCCTTGCATCAGCTATGACTGCTGGCAGTTCCTTTGCTGAGGAGTCTTATTTACCTCAGTGAAATGGTACAAAACACGGCGCTATCGTGCCTACATTCAGCCTACTGAGGGATCTGCCAGCACCAGCTAAAGGCAGAGGGTAGGAGCACATCACCGAGAGTAGGGAGAAGCAGCTTCCTCTTTGGGTGGTGATGACCCGTTAACGTTGGCTCTCTTATTTCATGAAACTGAAGCTTCCACTACTTAACCACATCACCAAGCAATCCTGTTAAGATCCACTAACAGCTCTTTGCCTAGTGTTAGAGCTTAACAATAATGTAGCAACAGAGTGAGGCAGCTCAGCTGGACTGATGGGGGCTGGAGGTTTCCACCAGACCGCTGAGCTGAACCAATTCAGCTAGTGAGGTGGTGGGTTGTGGGGAAGGAGGCAGGGAACAGAAAGCAAGCGGAACTATTCCTTTCATTAACGTATCACTCAATAAGTTTAGAAGCCTACTCCTGCTAAATTACATTGCACCATGCCTTTTGCTAGTTGTGAGAATCACCAACATGTATCAAAGATGAACAAAAAGGAGAGCCAGAACAGAATCACTTCTGACATCAGTATTTTCAGACTTACTCATTTCTGATGTCCGCAGTCTGCATATGACAACATAATCTAAATTTCTAAGTCATTATAGAAGAACAGGCTCAGAAAAGGGACTAAACCAATGGTTTTATTAAAACCAAAAGTATCCAGTGCTTTCAGCTCTTACATTTTGCCAATAAGCAATTCGCACATACAGAAAGCTAATGAACAGTTTTAAGTGTTTACTCTTAAATAATGCTACAACTGATGACAGACATAAACAGTTTTGATTCCAAAAGACGTAAACATTTGCTTGTGCAAGTCAACTTTTAACACACTATGGCTTCTTACATTCATCTCTTGCAACATTATCAGCATCTAAAACCTGCTTCTGCACATGTAATTAACACTATTCTGTTGCTCTAAAAATAAGTTAAAACCCTCCTTTCATATTAAGATAAAACATTTTACTGCTCACAACTGAAAATACTTGGTACCTACTGCAGAAGACATTGCTGCATGAAGTTTTAAGACTTTTCACTTCTTGAATAAACTGCACATTTATTTTCTGTGTTCTAATAATTCTCCAGTGTGTGTGTACACGTCAAAATAGAATTCATTTACCTACTCAACAAGGAAAATATGCTCCAAATTTACTCCAACATAAATCAAAACCATTGTCTCAAAAGAAGTAGAGCTGGTGTAGAGCTCCAACTTAAATATCAAAGTAACGCTACAATACACTTAAAACTAAGTAGTAAATAAATTTAACTACCAATACTCAGCATCAAGACATTTTCTTTCACATGTCTGTTAGTTTTGTTTAAAATGTCTGAGAATTGATTTTTTTCTTTAAAAAAAAAAACAAACCACCAACTTGGTACTTAGCCTAAATACTGCAAAAATTGTTTTGGGAGATGCAGCGTGCTTTTAGAAGCTGAGATAATCAAATACGGGACCTAACACAAACATTTGTAAAAACTGGTTATTTTTGGTTTAGAAGTCAAATTCACTTGGATGAACTGACTAGCATTTACAAGAGTTTCAGTAAATGAAGAAAACCTTGACATAAAACAAACTGTTATTTGTACAAGTCCATGACTCATACAGTTAAAAAAATAAATCAAAACCCACAAATAATTAGAGCTAAAAAAAAAAAAAATCATACAAATTTCAATTTTCCAAAGGTTAACCAGGTTACAATAAGCCCATTTAGCCGTCATATTTGATCTTATAAGTCTACTGGTTTTGCAGTTGGTAGCAGTTTCACTTTAGATATTGGATTCTTTGGAGAGCCTCTGTAACGAATTCTTTCTTTTCCTGGAGCACTTCTTGTGATTGTAGATTTTTCTGGGGCAGCACCCGGAATATTTATATTTGCATTAACTTTTAAACTGGATTTTACTGTTTCATGATTGGTTAGATCTTCTAGAACAGACTTTGATGGATGAACAGTCGCTTTCTGTTCATGGATTCCAGCAGTTCTGACAGAAACATCAGGCTTGTCTGACGGATTTAATGGCCTGCAACATGATTTAGATGTTAAGTCTAGCCGCTTACAAGATACAGAAACTTGGTCGTATGTACTTTCACTTCTGAGTGGCAAAGCCACAGAATTCTTTGAGGGCTTTTCCGTGCAGGAGAATAGTGCAGAATCATAGCTCAAAGATTTAACAAGTGGTGAACCAACATCACTTGCTTTAAGCAGTTGAGAACTTACAGATCGTCTGTTAGCCTCCAATAAGGAATTCATTCTTCTTACAGACTGTCTAACAGGAGTACGTTGAAACTTAAGAGGTGGTTTAGTTTTGCTTGCAGAACTTGGATCATTTAATGAAAGCTTGTTAAACCACTGTATGTGGTCAGAAACCTTTCCATGGTCAGAAACAGTTGATGTTTTAGTTAAAGTTTTATCAGAATTTTTAGCTTGCAAGTATTGGTTGCCTATCTCATTTTGTGATTTAGGCAACTGCAAAGTAGGAAGCTGTCCTGCCACAGAAAGTTTAGCGGTATCTTCTTCCAAATTACAGCATTTTACCACACAGTTTTCAGCTGTTTGTGAGTGTGTTAATTCTATTTCCTCTTTTCTTCCAAAGGAATCTAATTTGTTTAAGTCATCTTTTGATGAACTGTTCTGAACTGTCAACTTGTCTTCCCTGGCTAGTACTTGAGGCACAGGAAGTTCTGTTACTTTTTTTATACCTGGTTTTGGGACATGAAGTTCAATCTCAATAGAAGTTTTGAAGTTTCTTTTCTCCAAAACTTTAATTTCATCTTTTTTTGATTGCTGTTTATCAATAGCATAAGATTGATTAACTTGGTGCAACAGCTCCCTGGATTTTGCATTTGCTAGGTTTTCAGAAACTTCTTCAGCTAACAATTCTTTCTTTGGACTGAGCCCTGTGAGACACAGAGTTTCATTTAATGTTTCACCTGCTACATCTGAGAAAGGAGGTTTTGTATCACCTATCAAATTGTGAAGATTACTTCCAGATGCAGAGAAGGCTTGCTTAACTTTCAGTAATGTTTCTGCAGTTGAATTACTTTCCTCTTCACAAAGCAAAAATTCTAAGCTGTTGTCTTGTTTGCTTACAGTTGTGGATTTGAATTCATCTGGAACAACTGGTGGCTTTCCAAATATCAAAGAAGAACCGATTCCCGTTTCAGAGTGTCCCAGCAGAATTCCCTCATTCCTGCTGATCACCTGAGAATCTCTAACAGTAGGACTACTCCATGACATTCGGTGAACTACTTTATTGTGACATTTTGGAGTTAGCAAGTTTTCTTCTGACTTGCTCACATTCTTTGAACCTTAAAAATAAATATCACAGTGTTTAAGAATAAAATCTTGTGATTTTAATGATCATTACAGGCAAAATTACTTCTAAAAAAGCCTAATTATCAAAGCAGCACTGAATTTAAAGACGACTCCCTCAAATTTCAGAAATGTGAAAAAAAGTTGTAATATTAAAAACTGAAATCCTGTATCTCATTTTGTTTAACTAACAAAAGACAGCTACTAAAATACACTAGAAACACGACCCTGTCCTAAACCAATTCTTTTTCCCCAGGAGCCGCTAACATTCAGGTAAGTAACTTTTGTCCTACTGGCTAGAAGCACTTTTAATCCAATTGCTTTTATATCTTTATGGATAAAGCAAAAGTTTTCCCCATCCAATATATTCTGTTAGATACTTACCTTTCTTAGGGAATTTTTCATTGACACATGGGCTGAAGAATGCATCTCGTTTTGCACATTCAGTTCTGCTTTCCAAACCTTGCTGACTTGCAAGACGCCTTCCAATATTTTCAGATCTATTACCAACCGCACATCCTGATACAATATTCTTGAACAAACAAAAGGTGATAATTACTTTCATATAAACTTGTAATTCGGAAACTGATTTACAGAGGAACCTCCAGGAAAAGGCTACGCAAATTAGCCATGGCAGGCTTTTCTTGGCCATACTTCACCTTGCCTCGATTCTTTGTAGGTAGGGAACAACCCACCTGCAGTAAGGTAGGCTTAACCACACTCTGAACATAGTGATTCTGTGCATAGGCTCTGTAATATCAGAAATTCAGGAACTGTGAGACCTGCTGATCATGAGTGTGGTGGGTTGACCCCAGCTGGCAGGTAAGCTCCCATCCACCTTCTTGGTCACTCCCCCAACTCCCCAGCAGGATGAGGGAGAATTGGAAAGGCAAAAAAGGAGGGGGCTGGGGAACAACAAAAGAACCCAAACCCACAAGTGATGCAAAAGCCATCACTTAAAACAAGTAGACCGATGCCAAGCCAGCCCCTGAGTAGTGGCTACTTTGCAAAAACTCCCCCATCCCAGTTTTACTGGTGAGCATGACATTATATGGGATGGAATAGCTCCTTGGTCAATTCACATCAGCTGTCCCAGCTGTCCCCTCCCCCAGCCTCTTGTCCCAGCCCAGCTGAACCCAGTACAAGCTGATCAGTTACTGCTATGAAAATAAACCTAGGGATTCTTGTACTTGATAGCAGGTCCAGCCATGCTGTGATCCCTCCATTACCAAATAAGTCCTTCCTGCTACTGAAAAGCAATGCCCAAAACTTAGGATTCAAATTTGCAGAGTAACAAGAAGACTGGGTTATAAGCAGAATACTTACTATTTCTCTGTTGCTTTTCCCCAAACCAAACTTCAAGCGTAATGACCTACGAACCATTTCTTTTCGGCTTATCTTTGGTGAAAAACAACCTGTCTTTCCTGATTCAGCCCTGAGAGGACAGAGGGGAAGAAGTGACACATAAAAAACTCTTTAGGAGGGCAATGAAAACATCCTGATGCTTATTTATGGTTATTTCCATTAGTTTTACTTCTTCTATTGGCTCCATTTTGCCACATTGGAAGATCTGGTGATTTTAAGATTACTATAAAAATTCGGTATGTTTTGAACACCAAAAAAAGATGATTTTAAAGAGACTGAGATTTTACACATCATTAGTCAAGGGGTCTAGACCTACCTTTCCCATTTATCTTTAGTTTCTGAGAGTTAAGGCGAATTACCTGTATAATTTTTTGCTTGCATGTCTTTTACTTCTTCTGTTCCCTGTACTAAACAGATGATTTTCACCACCGGCTGAAGGAGACAGTGAGGTTTGTGACGACTCAAGAGACACACAAGGGCTTGCATCAAACTGAACTACAGGAACAAAATCATATTTACATGATCTTAAAATAGCCACATTTTTTTCAGATAAAGATTTAACAGTTAATACAATAAAGAATAGGTTTTTAAACAGCACAGATTTGTTTGCTTATTTTGTGGAATGCTGGCTTGAAATTACTTTGACTGCCACTTTTACTTAATATTAAATGAAGCTGTTGCTTGTAGCATCCATAGAAGCGGCTGGATTGCAATTAATTGCATGCTACTGATATCAATATGTCAATTAAGTTTCCACATTGCTATCATCAGATCAGTTCCTCAAATTTAAGAGCTTACGAAAAATTAGATTCAGTCTTAATATTATTTGCAGTATGCATTTTTTTTTTTTTTTTTTTTTTAAACACACCTAGCCAGATCAGGTAAAGCAACAATAAATGAAAGAGATGCTATTCTACTACTAAACTTTTTCATGAAACAGATGCATTACTACTATCTTTAGAAAATGTCATTGCTTTTGTTTGCTTATCCATAGAAAAAAGAATTTCATGGTGAGCAGGAAATGATTTAATAAACAAAAGCAAGAAGTTTTATACCACTCAATTGAGGTAAAAAAAAAATTGATCTTCAGGGAAAACAAACATAGCCAATCTAGAAATTTGTTTTTACTCTAACTTCAGCTGGCAGCACATTAAGGAACCAAACAGAAATAAAATAGAATTTGCAGAAGAGCCTGACATTTGGAAGCACTCTAGTAGAATGAAGTGATATTAAAGCACTGTTAAACAAAAGTAAAACTTTTTCTGTAAAATTTTGAGATTATTTAACATCTAGAGAAAACAAGAGGTGATTGGATTCAAGAAAGAACCTTTATAATAGCAACAATTACATTTCACATAGAGCCAAGACCAGCTATTTAAGTATTTAGGAGACAGAAGAAGGCTACAACTTTCAAAAGGTTGGAAGCATAGGCAGTCTTCATGGATTTGTGTGCTAAGACAGAAATATGAGTATAACCTAGGTGATACAGAGGAACTGAAAAAGATAAAAGGGCATCAGGATTGCAGATTTGAGAGATAAATAAAACAGAAAACAAGAAACAGAATTTTGCTTTTGCTCAATCCATGTAACATGACAGTCACTGAAGAACATAAACAGACTACTTGGTAAGACAGGAAAGTAGTGCAAGGAACACTGTTAAGTGAAGATTATCAATGACTGCCTGACAAGAACAGAAGATTGTACATTTAAATTAAAAGCCACAAACAACCACTTCAAGCAGCAAGTCAAAAATGAAGGCACTGTACCTGATGCTGGTGTTGAGCTGCTGTTAAAAATGCTACTTGGCAACAACTCAAAAGCAAAACTATGCTTAAAAGATCGTCTCTTCTTGCTGGACAAGCCCTGAGAGCAATCAGTTGGAAGTTTACGCTTGGTACTTGGAGTAAGAACCACTGGAGTCACCGCTGAAAGGACTGAAATTCAGAAAACCAAATTTGCAATAACAGCTTAAAAGGTTGAGTTTACTAAAATATAAACAGTTGTTTTTTCTTAAACTCTGAAAGAAAGTTGTAAAAGCTTAGCCAAAGTGCATGCATTTTGAACAGGCAGGCAAGACAATCAGTATAGCTCAGGGTTTGTTTTTTTCGCAAGTTAGAATACCAGAAAGGAAAATCCAAACCCATACATTAATAAAATAATATAGGTATTAGGAGGAAAAAAAATAAAGTATAGTCATCTTCTGTAAGTTTAAGAGACAGAGTACGAGTGAGAGAATTTCAGTCCTGGCAAATTTATTCCCAAGATCAAATGCTGCACTACTGCACTGAAGCCTTAGCATGCATTAGATAAAAAGCACAAGTTCAGTTGTGTAATCCTAGAACCGCACAGCCCGCTGCTGCAGTGATTGTAGCTGCTCCAAGAACTACAGTAAATGCAGTATCCTCAATAAATATGTAGCTATATTCAAAGTTTTAAACAACTTAAATGTAATCACTTCAACTAAGTTCTAGTTCTTCAGTTAAAAAAATTTGTGGAATATAGTTGACAAATCCAGAAGAGACTGCGTGGGCTTTATTTAGTACAAATACACCAAATACCTACCGCTTCTGTCTTGTTGTGGTGTAGTGGAGGGTGTTCTGTTAGATTTAGCTTTATTCAATGCTCCACTAACAATATCTGAAATGCAAGACACCAAGCAATCAAATTTAAATAGGAAGTTTGTCTTGCTCTATTTTCAACTCAAGTTTAACTTTTATTCTTTCAGAGAGAAATAAAGCAAATCAGTTTAAATGGTTGTTTTACATAAAGAAAACTGTAGTCCAGATCTTCTCACCAACATAGTTTTTGTTGCTTTCACAATAGCTGAAAAATGCTATTTTCCTTAAAAAAAAAAAAAAAAAAAAAATTCATGCACAGACAACAGAAGTTTCTTGTAGAAAATTCTACTGGTCATTATAAAATTATATGCCTTCTGATTTCTTGTAGGCAAGTCTAGAAGGTGTCCATGAAGTCTCTCTCACAGAAAGTCTCACAGACTTTCTCACTTTACTGGACAGTCATCTTGAAGTTAAAAAGCAGTTAGAGCTTTCAAGTTAGGCTCCAAATAGAAGTATGAAATTTTGCTCTTGCAAAGAAATAATGTACAACCTTTCTGTGAACTATGTGGTTTTGGTTTGGGGTGGTGGTGTTTGGTTTTTTTTTTTTTTAAAAGGCAAAAATTAAACCCAGCAGAGTATATGCATGAACTTTTACTGTTTTTCCTGCTTTTAAAAAGTGTAAAATGGAAGTATTTTTATTAAGTGCTATTGCTACCTACAGTTGTATTTCCACGCGTTCATAGCAAAGCTTAGCAAACTACAAGCTTACAGTACTTCTTTTATGGTGTGTGGTAGATATCAGGTAGTTTTTAAACACTCATCTTTGAAAACAGATGAAGTGTAGTAATACTATGTTTACTACATCTGGAGAAAGAGTAGAAGCTGCCTACCTCCAGAACCTTTTCCACAGCATTAACAAATTCTAACTGCTTCTCCTCAAAATTTTAATATTCAAACATTTATCACTTTGCAACCCCAGGATGATCTCCCTTCTTCAGAGTGGAAAAAGCATATTACACAAAAAAACCCCATGCCTTAGCTAAACATATACAATAATAAAGCCTTCATTTCAATTGCTGTCAGGTTTAATATTCCAGGTACATGAGCTAAATAAATACTCATATTTTTATAGCAATACATACAAGATCAGTGTTACAGTGGATTTGAATCAAGTCAAGCATACATATTCCATAGTATTTCCTCAAAGATAATGCAGAAGAACAGAGAATATACCATTTGATTGTCCGTATTTGGCAAAACAAACTATTGAATAGCTGAACTGGAAAAAACCCAAACCAGATCCATGATATCAGAGCACGCAGTATCCTGTAATATCCAGTTCAGAGTTACACTTCAAACCACACATGCCATTTATATCCTTGCCTTCTCATGACCTGACTTAAAGTATGCAATATCTTTGAGTGACCAAGTATAATTTCAAAACTAGCAAAAAAAAAAATCTTTATCAGTGTTCTGCAACAGGATCTGAAGTTGACTCAACAAAAAGCTGGAACATTAATCTGGCTTCACAAATCCAAACAAAAGCAAAATAGCTTCTTTGGTAGGCAACAGACACACTAGAACAAACTCAGAGTAAATATACAATAAAGTGATGCAATTACTGAAGTCTTACATAGATTTCGCAAATCAAACCCAACAAATTTCACAGGCATCTATTCTGCTTGTGGAAGAAGCAAGTGCTTAGGATCAGCATACCTGAAGTCTCAAAATAATTCTATTTTAGTTGCCCAAATTTTCATACAACATACCTACCCCCAACACTTCGGTGCCTCCTCTTCTTACATTCACTGGGAGATTCATTTTCACTGTCTTCATGGCCCCACAGTGAGGGAGTAGATTGAAAGGCATCAACACCTAACATTGCAGGAATCTTTTCCAAGATAAATTCTGGTACTTGTCCTGAATTAGTTGAGAAATATATACATTTTTTAAAGTTATTTAAATAAGTTGAAAAGAAAAGCTGTATACAAGTATGTGCAACAAGACATTTTGATAAACATTTATCATCTTACCGATTTCCGCTGCATGGTCGATAAGTGTTTGCACAACAGCAGCTTGCAAACGAATTTTTTTTTCTGTACTGGCTGACATCTTTTCATTTTCATTCGAGTGCAAGAGGTTGGGAGCAAAAATCACTGCCAGATTACTGCTATCCATTCTGTTTTCATTGGATCTTAACAAGAAAAGGTTATATTACAGAAATTATCAGGACATAAGCAGTGGAGAGACAAAAGACCAAATAAGACAAATGCAGTTGGGGGAGAAAAAAAAAAACAAACCAAAACCCACCAAAAATTGGAGTCATTCACTTGAGTGCTCACATGTTGAGATTAATGTGTAGACTTATGCACCCCAGGCTAGGTAACGGCATGACTATGTTATTGAAATCAAGAGGTTATAGACCCCTGACAGTTTTGGGGAATGCAAGGTATCAGATTGTGTTAATTTTATCAATCACTCCTTTTACTTTCCAAAAAAGAATGAGGAATACAGCTATGAAAGAATGGAACAAAATCAAGTCTCCAGCAAAATAAGGTTTCATAAAGAAAACACTTTGAATTTATGAAAGTAAAGACCATGACTGAATTCTAGTAAATGACTACAGATAAAGTTTAAAGTCACAAACCACTCAGTTACAGTGGTTGCCTGGAAAGAGAAGTCATTAAAGGAACTGGGAGCTGTTTACAAGTACTCTCTTCACACTGACCTTAGGGACACAGTTCTCAGAAAGCTGAAGAAGTATCTCAAAGCTTCAATTGTTCTGTCCGCCATCAAACACAACAGCAACATGGTAGCAGTTTTCTTCTCATTTCCTAGCTGCTGAGCTTTGAAAAGGCCTTCCTGCAGGTGAGGTGGAAGGATGGGTTCTGGCAGCTCTCTAAAGAACTGTTTAAGAAGCCCTGCAACATCACATGGCAGTGCAGCTGAGATGCAGTTTTCACCTTGATCCAATTTACTCTGAAATTGTTCACAAGAAACATGATTTGAAGTCTTCAATATACCATCAGATTTCTAAGTTGAGGCATTAATCCTCTAGCCTGTAGCAGAAAAGACTGTCACATCTTCCCCATTTTTAGTTTCAACCTTGTAATGTTTTACTTAACTACAGTACCTACAAAGAGACACAAATAATGTTGTCAGACCACATGTGTTAATATACGTTTCCCATGTACACATCCTTCTGGAAGAAAATTGCTAAACAAATACCCTCACAGTATCCAGGGTGCATAACTGCTAACAAGTTTGTTCAGTTACAAGTGTATTCTCTCCATCTGAAAAGCTGAAAATTTTCCCGGGGGGGGGAAGTGAAGTATGCCAGTTTCTGGAGTAGATTGCCTCTCATTTCTACAGCAGGTAATGTTACCAGTCTACTTCTAATATTAAAACTTAAACATTACTGAAAAAGTCCAAAAACTGAAACATGCAGATGATAAAGTGAAATGCAGCTTATTAAAAAAAAAAAAAAAAAAGAAAAAAGAGAGGCTTTAGAGAATACCTTTAAAGCTTTTAAACGAACAAGAGATCCAGACTTTCTGAAGAGTCCCTCGGTATGAACATGTTCTTCCAGATATTCACAAGTATCAACAAGAAAGCTGAGGAAAGAACAGTAACATACTTCTGACACTCAGAATAAAGCTTGTTTTTTCCAGAAAAACTATTTCATGATAAATAGATAAAACTTAATATATAGGATCGTTTTCCCCAATGACAAGAAGCATAAAGAAATACAACTGAATGATAGCTGTGGTGCTGAATTCCCCATCAAACTTCTGCATCCCTCCTTCCCCAACTGAAGCTATTCTTGTATTGCCCATAAGCTTTAGCAGGCCTGGAATAAATATTATGTTCCCTCTTCTGACAAGAGTTCAATACTATAAAGAGAGCAAAGTAAGCATAAATCTAAATATACAGTGTTAACTTACCTCGGAATATAACCGTATTCTGGCACAAGTGATTGTGGTAATGCATGAAAAGGTATTCCAAAGATTTTACCCTAAAATACAAAATTCAGTTAGTGTTATTCAAAAGTTGATAGGATTACCAACTAAATATCACAGAAAAGCACATATTCCACAAAGTACAAACAGAAGGGTAGTTAAGACAAAAACCAAAGTCTTTCAGACAAAAGAGATAAGAGGTATTGTCAGGAAAAGCACTATCATCTCTAGATATCTGAGCCTATGCTGATTCTAGTTTCAGGTAACACCCTAGATTACTGTGAAAGAATAGAAAGGTTTTCTGCAGTATGTTTTGCACTTTTTATTTTACAAGGAGTCAGTTTTCCTATAAGGCCCCCCAATCAGCAAGGATATTAAACAGACTGTTCTGGAATCTCACCTTACCTTTTCAAATTGACTAAATGCTATTTTTCTTAAAAATCAACACAACACATTTGAAATAACCTTTTTTTTTTTTTTTTAAAGTAATTTTTTCTTCACCTGAGGCACACAAGATTGCTATTTCAGGGAGGATTAAACTCAACAGGAAAGTCTAGAAAACTGTTCTGAACTCTCTTATTTAGCATTTGTATTTAAAAACCTGTTATAACTCTATTGCCTTATAGCAAGAAATCAGAGTATCTGTTACATATTAGAAAACAAGCAATTTCTTCAGTCATTACTACTGATGCTCACCTACAGCATTTTTTTTAAAATCCGATGTTACCGCACAGTTGTTTCAGTTATAAAACCCCACATTGCAATGTAACAACTTTATATTTACAGAACATTCAAGCCAACCCCTCCCCAACCAGAAGAGGATTGGGATCATGCCCAACTTATCAGAGATGAATGCAAACTCTTGGTCACGTATACCTGAAATTCAAAGTGCTGAGCACGTTGGGAAAATAGTTAATCAATAACTAACCCATTAGGCCACCTTGGGCCTATCTGTCCTACAGAAAACAAACATAACATGCTAAGGAAACAGAAGCAACACATTTGTCATTGTATTCCAGGTTGCTACTAAAAGCACACACACAAAAATTAACTCCAAGATACAATGTTTTTCTGTATTTACAAGATTATGTAATAGAGAATTCCAGTGGCTTGTAATTCAACATTTAAAATTCATAACTGATATCCTCACTTTAATGGGTTTTGTTCGAAATATCAGAAGTTGTAGTTTAAGTTCTCAAAATAAAGTTATGTTTGTAGCCTTACAATAGAAATAGAATCCCCCCTAGCAAAACAAATGTTATTCTATACTTTTCCCTACCTTGCTCAGTTGTTATTTAAATATATGTTTTCTTCCTTGTATAAAATTTAAGCACTACAGACAGCTATATAGGGATCTTTTATTATGACATACATATATTATTCACAGTTCTTATTACCCTCCCTTCAAATGGGGGAAAAAAAGTCTAGAACCATATGCTTGATATTAGCAAGGGAGAAGAAACGAATTCTAACTTTACTTTTGCTCTCTCCCCCTCCAAACCACCCAACTAAAGCACGTGTTTTTGCAACTTCTTTGGCTTATATTGACCAAAGGTTACTGCAGCATTTTGCAATACCTTCTCAGCCTTACAGAAAGCTCATTCTGAGAATGCTCAGTTCTGTGCCATATCAGTTTCAGAGGGATCTTGTTTAGGACGTGATAGTGGCCCATGCTTTATAAATTAGAGTCTACTAGAAGATCAGCGCTCCGAAGTGGACTTCAATGCTGTATAAACTGGCATTCATTAGGATACTTCAGTTTTAAAGAAGAGTCATGAGACAGAAAACACACTTTTTTCCTTCAACAAATTCAAAGTAGGTATTTAAGGTAACAGGACAGATTTCATTCCTCAGAGCACAGGCAAATCAAGACCAGATCTGTCTGTACCAAAACACCCATCGCCACGCCTTGTACTAAGAAACCACGCAAATAGAGCCCTTCAAACCAAAACTCCAAGGAATCAAGTAAAATAAAAGACACAATGCCTTTAGAAACTACACAGTAGCTACGTATTCCAAGAAATAATACGATGACTAAGATTTAAATTCCGTAGTAAGTGACATTAAGCAGAGTAAAGCGTAAAAAGCTCTTGCCTAGACCAGCGGCACGCATGCGCGTCAGAGAGAGTACCAACCGCATTAACAAGAAGAGGAACACATCTCATTCACCATCTGGTCTGCCTCGCAACACTCGGGTCCTAAACGGGCGGGAGGCGGGGGGAATTCAGCGTCGCTAAACCGTTACCGCACTAAATCACGGCACGGCTGTCCTGACGACCGTCTGGAGCCCTTCCTCGCTGAGGGAAGGGGCGGGGGGGGGACGGGACACACGACTTCCCCCACTGCAGGGATCACGACGCTTCCCCACGAGGGGAGGTGATGCCCTGCCAGGGGCTGGCAGCAGCAACAACGGCGCTACGGCCGCGTCAGCGATGCCAGGCTGGGTGGCCACCCGGCCTCGTCGGGGACAGAGGACCGGCTCCCGCAGCGGCGGCAGCCGCCGTGCTCCCCCGCCCCGCCGCGGCGGAGCCCGGCCCGGCCCGGCCCAGGGAGGGGAGGGGAGGGGAGGGGGTGCCCTCCCTGAGGACCGCAGCGTTACCGCCCTCCCCCTTACCTCCGCGGCCGCCGCTCCCGGCTGCTTGGCCGCCGCCAGGCAGCCCCCGCTCTTCACTTTAATCCCGTAAGAGGCCCGGAGCTCCTTCAGCACCGCCAGCCGCACCAGCCGCCGCCTCTGCTCCGCCATCCCAGCGCCCGCCGCCTCCCCGACCTCTCGCTCCCCAACCCCCGCAGCCGCCCCTCAGACCCCGCTCAGCGCCATCGCGACCTCCCGACGCCGGGCCGGGCCCGGCCCCGCTCCGCTCCGCTCCGCACCGCCGGTTACCGCCTGGCTCAAACCCAGCGCCCTACCCCGCCCGCGCCTCTGATTGGGCCGCTTAGCCGTTCGAAATCAGGGCCCAGCCACCCAACGGCCCGCCGGGGCTGCCCGGCCGCGCCTGCTTCCCGCGCCGCCTCTCAGCCTGCCTCAGCTGCCACGGCCCCGCCCGCCGCCTTCAGGCGATCGCCCTGGCTACCTAACGGCCCTCCGCCAGGCCTCAGTCTGGGGTGCGATGGCGACCGCGGGAGGGCGGGAGCGGGCGGGCAGCGTCTGCCGGGAGCTCCTGGGGCCGGTTGGCGTCGGCGAGAGGCCGGGCGCTGCGGGGGGCTGCCCGGTCTCTGGGCAGTGGGGGACGGGATGAGCCAGCAGCCGGGGTAGAACAACAGGCGCAGCAAGGGGGAGTGTTCTCAAACACAAAACCCAACACCATTCCCTTCCCCTCGCCGCCCCCCTCCCCAGCAAGCTTCAGGCCAATGTTAGCAAGGTTGGGGTTGGTTCGGTTGGTTACTTGAAAATAAGTGTTTGTTGGTTTCTTTGAAAATAAATTTCAATTTGAAATAGTAAACCACCGCAGTTTTGTGAATAAACTGAATTTTTCAAGGAGGAATGAATACGCAATCTCGGCCTTACTTGATTGTAACGGTGGTGTATGTTGGGATAGAAGAAAGATTAAGGATCTTTGCGTCTACTTCAGTCACTGATGTTACTTTCTCCTGCGTTGGCTTTGGTCTGTGCAGATCCATCTAAGATTATTCAACATTTACTGTGGACAAAACCACAATTTGCAATTTAAATGGCAGTTAAACCATTAGCACCAGGTTTGTTTGTACTTTCTCAATTTGGGTTTGCTCACCTATTCTGTGCTATGTTCTCATACACCTTTTCCAGGAGGGTCATTTGGGGGTTTGCACTATGTTGTTACAGGAAAAACTGCCTTTTTTTTTTTTTTTTTTTTAGTTTCTACTCCAAAGGTAACTCTTCAAGTGTTAATAACAGTCAAATTAATGAAATGCAGTCTTAAATAAGCTTCCCAGCTTTTCCTTTATACATATCCTGGTACTAGTTCTAAAGTGAGTCTTACTTCACTGAGAGAAAGAGAATAGCACAAAGCTTAGACACAGAATGATAATAACCACGTCATGGTGCTCTGAACACCTATGGACACAAAAACTAGAGAATAAAACAAAAGGAGAATAGCTAGAGTTTTTCCAAAAGTCATCAAAATATAAACAGAAAAAAAATCCTAGAAAGTTATGTGAAAGAAAGACCTAGCAGCAATAATAAATAGCAGATTAGACATGAATTTTCTTAAGTAGAACCCCAGGATTTTGATTATGGACATCAAAATCATGTCATTGAGCAAAAGTAATATTCCTCTAAATGTAGTTTTAGTGCAGCCTTACTGTAAGTATTATTATCTGTCTTGGCACTGAAATTACATGAAAATACAAAATTCCAAAACCTAAAATATCACCGATGAGAAAAGTAAAAGTAAAGAAATAAAATAAATAGGTATCATAGAATTTAGTTTAAGCAATCTTAAGCAATCCAACTTAGTTTTCTGTAGTAATGGTGAATTACACAAGAGGGAGCTATGATCTGATAAATTCATCAAAACTTTTCATGTCAGATATTTTCCATTCAGTGTTCACATAAGAAAAAACACATGATGGTAGCATGTGCTGTATTTTTTTCCCCAAAAAGCGATGGAGGTAATCTTTTTACATTTTGCAGAAGATATTTAAAGCCACAGTGTTATCTAGTAATTTTGTCAAAAATATTTGTTAAATATTTTAATATCCTTTGGGTGACTATTTTAACATATTTCTGCTTTATTTACAGGTAGAGACTGGAGCAGAAAAATCACTTTGCAAATAAGAACTAGGCATCTAATTTTGGAACCAGTTGTAGCATCCCAACTCAAATCTATTACACTCTTTCAAAATTGAATTAGAAAAAATAAACAGCTATTTGGCTACTTTTTTCCCCTACAGAATTGTCTAAGAATTGACATGCCAAGCTTCTGGCATTTTAAATAATTCTAATTTTGAGAGGCTATGGGTGAAATCCTGTCCTGAATGAAGTAAATGGCATAACTGTCTTTTATCATCAGGAGGGCCAGGCTTGCACTCCTTTTTGCATCCAGTATGTAATACACAAATGTATTTGTACACACACACACAGAGACACTCTTTTGCACTATCCAGATAGAAGTATATGTTTACATTTTGGGAGAAAAAAAAGCCACATGAGCACCTACATTTAGCATGGCATTCTGTGAATTTTGGAAGCTACTCCAGAAATGAGAGCTTTAAAAAAGAAGTCAAATGTTTACTAATTGTCTCAATTCAGCAACCACTCACAACACTCAGTGGTCAAACCAACCAGAGACTCGGCCAGAGGAAGCAGAAACAAGCTACTTCAACAACCAGAGTAACATCATGAGGAGTACGGAAAACAGACCTTACTCTGAAGTACCCCTCCCTGAACAAACTCAGAATTTGGTGGGAAAGAGTGTAAGTATCCCACATTCTGGCAATACGAGGGCTGCTTTTGCCTTACTTCTTCAACCAAACAAGCTGAGAGCACAAAGATCATAAGGGCAGATCATGAAAAAGAAAGATCACGAGGGCAGAAAGCCAGACCATACCATCCAGGAGAAACTGTGAAAAGTAGCTGCACAAGGGACGTTTATGCATTGATGTCCTCAGAGTCTGACTGACTACTAGTACAGTTTATTCTGAACATCCTTACTCATTCTTGTCTCTTCCTGGCTTTCTCTCTTAATGAGGAATTATTTACTCCAGTTCCCACTTGTCATCTCTCTGTGCTGTTCAGCCTGCATTTATGTTATTTATGTCCCTTTTCCATCTCCCACTCCCTCCGCTGCTTTGTCTTGTCTTCAGTAAACAATTTTGCCCAGGACTGAAAGTGTTGTGGGGGATCAGTCTCATGCAGTGGTGTCCCTACTTGCAACCATTCAGAATTATGTCAGAAGCAAAACAACCTGGATACTCTGAATAGCTTCGACATTTAAGGGTAACTATATCCCCTACCTCTTGGACTAGCTTGATGAAAACTAATTGCAGATCAAGAAAGTAGTAAAGAAGAGGATTTAAAGTGTATTTGAAGTAAGAAAATATGGTTAGAAAGAGTGTCTTCCAAACTGACATGCAACATGAATTTCCTCTGAACCATGGTTTGAGGATAGAATAATTCCATTTAACCCATGTTTCATTTGGGTTACAAATTTGGTCTCAACTTACCATCTTGTCACTTCAGGTTTTTGAAGGGCTATTGCAGAAAATTAGATATGACAATCTTAAAACCTTAATATCAATTGTATAAATTGTTAACTCTATATCTGAACTCGCTCCATATACAGATTTCGTGGGGACAGATTATCAAAGCTAACTCATTCAAGTTTGAATATTCCACACTAAGAATCATCAGTATTTTGTCAGAAATATTCTAAAACTTGATTTTGTGAAAAGTAGTAATTGAATTTGTTTTTTACATTCACTAGTGCTGTAGTCAAATACGTTTTTCTAATGAAATTTTGGGACAGCTCTTGGAGAACAGCAGTATACAGCATACCTTTCCTCCATTTACTCTGCAAGACCACATGTTTGAAGGAACGGAGGAATCACCATGTGAGGGAAAAGATACCTGCATCTCTAATTTACGTAGGTGAAACTTTGGAAAAGCCTGAAGATTTCATAGGCAGATTCTAGCATATATAATGCTAGTATCTTGAGTCAGTGACTAAACTTCCATGCTTATTGCACTGAGGAAGCATTTTACCTATTTTCCTTTGGGGCTGGAGAAAGTACTTCTGATACTTTCAGATGCTAATTAGAATAAATCAATCAACTGTGAGCAGGTTTCAAGTTCACCACATCATCTGAAACTCTGCTAGAAAATAAAGAATCAGAAAATGACTGAAAGTAACAACAAGATTTGTTGTTTGATTCTGTCTTGGAAACCAGCATGTGAAATTTAAAGAGTGCTTCTGATTCAAAGCAGCTTAGCTACTGATGATACCACACTGGTCAACTCAACTCAATGTAGACACTTTCTGTTGTAAGTGCTTGATGTTTTCAAGCATGGCTGAAGCTAAGAGTTTATACTTGACACTGTGCATGACATTTTGCACTTATAATACATTTCATTTTATCTTAAACAACACTAGTAGGAAGACTGTTCTCTCCTTTCTGGTTTTCTCTCACTTCCAGTTCTTGTGCTTGAGTGGTTGAAAGGTCTGAAACTGGCAATTTACCTGGGATAGAATGATTTAATAACTAGATGTGCAATCTTCACCTGTGGTTTTCAACCCTAAAGCACAGAATTTAAAATAAAGGTGTTAAGATACCTCTAACAAGGACAATGTTTTAAGCTGTTACTCAGTGCAGAATATTCTCTGGTAAAACCAAAACATTGATCTATACATCAAGCTGCAAGATGTGCCTTTAAAATAAAAGCAGAGTTGAACAAGCCATCTAACAGACACGGACTTTCACATCTGCTGCTTAAACCACAGCTGACTTAATGAGTTACAATATAGATTGATACAGCCATAACATACTTAGAATAGGGATAAGATTTATATTTTATTGACAACATAGACAGTGGGACAGCTTAAGCAACATGTAAGCAAGGCAGAGCAACTGATGGTCTGCTCAAGATGGAAATAATAAATGCAGACTAGTAACATTCACCTCAGTAGCTTGCAAATACTGCATTAGAAGTTAAAAGATATAGTAAGCAATTGGTTTGCTTCCTACCTTAGTAGTAACATTAAAAAAAACAGAGGTACCTGGAAAGAAAAGAGTCAAAATGGAAAGGCAGAAGTTGCATTCTCCAGTTTAAGTAAGGTTTATTTAACAGAAAACTGAAAGGTAAAAGGAGGCTAAAGCTAACACAGAAGTTGATGATGCATATTTCCACCTTAATATACGTGTATGATAACTGGGAATCCGGGCGAGGACCCAAGTACCTAAATACATCCAAAAGCCCAGGAAAGGTTTCCCAGAATTTAAGCCACTGTCCTGGAAAGCATGCTTTTGTTTAACAATACTAGAAAAAAAACTTAGAAGTTTCAGTAGTTCTATCAATAGTAGCCTATAGTAGATAGAAAAAACAGTCAGTGCTTTGTTGACATCCTAGGCAATATTAATAATTCAGGATAAGTAGCCGCAGGGTGGATAATCTTTTACCCTCATTCAATTTTCCTAGAGTGCTCCATTTCTCAGCAAAGATACACATAGCAGTCTTTTGTTTCTGTTCAGAATAGCAATTCTATGTTTAGGTTTTTACGTTCAAGATATACAAAGCAAAACCAGTTTGAAATCCTGGCATGACAGATTTATTTAATAACAATTTAAAATTGATTCTAACATTTGTCTTGCATGGTTTTTTGTTTGTTTGTTTTGGGGTTTGTTTGTTTGGGTTGTTGGGGTTTTTTTGCAGGGGGAGGGCTGGATGGGGTGTGGGAAGTGGGGTAGCTTTTATAACCGGTATTTTTATTTTAGACTTGAAAAAGAGCCGAAGTGCTTCAAGGCTTATCTGTTTTTTCCCCACCTATACCGGTTGGTCTTACAAGAGCTATTATCTACAAACCTGGTCTAGGGATATAAGTAGGATAATGACAGTTACCTTGCCACTGATGTATAGAAATGTGTTTGTTTGTTTATATCTTGCAGAGATACAAGTTTATTTGGAAATCTGGGTCTTAGCTGCTGCTGCACCTCTTCCCACATCAGCAAAGATTGCAGACTTCCTCAGCAAGTTCTCAAGGCATCTATTGCAAGTCTGCTTGTTCTCTAAATGCAGGGACAACAATACCTTATTCAGTCTCAAGCAAGGTCTTAAGGGCAGAGTAAAATGGTAATTACTTCCCTTTCAAAGGGGAAAAAAAAAAAAGGCAAAAAGGGAAGAAGGATGCAGTACCATAGATTTAATGCTGCTATCAGACAAAAAAACCCAAACCATAATAGTTTCCTCTAACCAAGTCTGAATCAAGGGTCTATAGTGGCACTCAGAAGAAAAAACATCTCTTCCTCTCACTTCTCACCCTCCATTTTCTTTTTAAATTCTACTTAATATGAGCTCTTTTTTTCAGCACATCCCTTTCATAAACTTCCTGGTAGGTAAAGGACAAATTTATTTTTTTCATCAGCTGGCTCCCCCTAATATCTTGTGAATCCTAGAACTTAGGGGTAATACTCAGGTATTAGGAATTTTAATTTCCTTTTCTCAACTCTAGGTAAGTAGAGATTGCATTTAGAGGATTATGGAATGTTTCTGGTAGGATATTTTAATTTTGAAATAATAAATAGTTAATTCATTGAAGGGTCAGAAATTTTCTATCCAAAGCAAAATCCGAGTTTTTAAAAACTCTCTGTGTCAAGAATTCAGTTTATTTGGGTAAGCACTATTTTAGAATACAATTGCATGACACTGACTTGAGCTGTAAGGGAAGCAGATGCCAGGCTCTATGAAGTTATTAATGGAGTTGAGTCACTGAACAATTTTGTCAGTATTTGCTATGTGGAGAAATGATTTCCCATCCACTCTCAGCAAAGAGTGATGGGTTGTGTGTTTTTCTGCTTTTGCATAAGACTTTCAAGTGTCCTATGTCCGTTATATGTGCACCATAGTTCAAGAGATGTCTCTTCCCAGTTCCCACTTCAGTTAGAAAGGTACAGATGCATCGCCTAGTTAGCTTGAAAAATGAAGCAAAGGCAGTATGGTTTTGTGGTGGATTGACCCTGGCTGGATGCCAGGTGCCCACCAAAGCCGCTCTATCACTCCCCGCCTTAGCTGGACAGGGGAGAGAAAATATAACAAAAAGCGTGTGGGTCGAGATAAGGACAGGAGAGATCACTTGGCAATTACCGTCATGGGCAAAACAGACTCGACCTGGGGAAATTTGTTTAATTTATTTCCAATCAAATCAGAGTAGGGTAATGAGAAATAAAAAAAAATCTTAAAACACATTCCCCCCACCCCTCCCTTCTTCCCGGGCTTAACTTTACTCCTGATTTTCTCTACCTCCTCCCCCCCAGCAGCACATGGGGATGGGGAATGGGGGTTGCAGTCAGTTCATCACACGTTGTCTCTGCTGCTCCTTCCTCCTCAGGGGGAGGACTCCTCACTCTTCCCCTGCTCCAGCGTGGGTCCCTCCCACGGGCTGCAGTCCTTCAGGCACAGACTGCTCCAGTGTGGGTCCCCCCATGGGGTCACAAGTCCTGCCAGCAAACCTGCTCCTGCTCCTGCTCCAGTGTGGGCTCCTCTCTCCATGGGGCCACGGGTCCTGCCAGGAGCCTGCTCCAGCGCAGGCTTCCCACAGGGTCACAGCCTCCTTCAGATGCATCCACCTGCTCTGGTGTGGGGTCCTCCCCGGGCTGCAGGTGGATATCTGCTCCACCATGGACCTCCATGGACTGCAGGGGGACAGCCTGCCTCACCATGGTCTTCCCCACGGGCTGCAGGGGAATCTCTGCTCTGGTGCCTGGAGCTTCTCCTCCCCCTCCTTCTTCACTGACCTGGGTGTCTGCAGGGTTGTTTCTCTCACATGTTCTCACTCCTTTCAGCTGGCTGCTGTTTCTGTGCCCCAGCAACTTTTTTTCCCTTCTTAAATATGTTATCACAGAGGCGCTACCAGTCACTGATGGGCTCAGCCTTGGCCAGTGGTGGGTCTGTCTTGGAGCCGGCTGGCATTGGCTCTGTCGGGCACAGGGGAAGCTTCTAGCAGCTTCTCACAGAAGCCACCCCTGTAACCCCCCCACTACCAAAACCTTGCCATGCAAACCCAATACCGTTTTTTTCTCTGAAGAGATATGCTTTTGAGCCACTGAAGTAATCGTGCTGAGAATGCATGACTGAGACAATGCATTCATTCTGAAGTCCTATGTTTCTAGAGTTTAAGGGTTAATAAAACTTCCTGGGGAGGAAATAAAAGCTTCAGAGTGCTATAATTCTGGACATGGAAAGGAAATTAAGATTACTCTTATATTACTCCACATCTATAGAATACTTGAGATTAGAAGTGCTTCAGAAACTATGTATAGGACTCAGCTCACCTTCTGAAATCCTCAGTCAGTTGAAAGTACAAAGGCATTGACTTGGGCAGACCCCAAGGCAAAAGTTAGATGGGACACTAAGCATCATGTCTTGTGCCACAGAACTTGTCACAAATATTCCAGAAGGACAAGATTTTAGTTTTTCATTGTTGCCTTAGCAAACTGTTATCATGTTGTGAAAGTAGTGACTCAAAGGTAAAATGCCGTATTTATTTATGGCCACACATCAGTTTTCATAGATTATCATAGAGTTTAAAGCCAGAAATTACTCTTAGATTGTCTGGTCTGACCTCTTGTGTATCACAATCCAGTAATTTATGTACTAAGGGTAACAACTGATAGTTAGACAGTTTTCTAATGGGAGAATGATGTGTGTTTGACTCTCTTGGGCACAAAAAAGTGAAAATTGCATTTCTTGGCAAATGCTGTACCTGTTATGAAATTGTATAAAAGATGGGTATAAACCTCTCCTCCAGCTACACTGATAATAAAGCAAGAATCTGAAACTCCATTTTATAGTCTACCCAGTCCTATAGGCCTATTTTGAAGAAGCCTGCCAGATCATTACTGGAGGAAGGTTTAGACTAAACAACTAATTTCTAGATTTCAGACAACCTTTGATAGGAGGTAAAGTAGAAGGGGAAAAAAATGCCCCTTCTTCTGCTGCATCTTCTGGGCAGGTTCATATTCTAGATGCCTTGAGAATATGAAAATCAAAGAGCAGGAAGTTTAGATACTTCTAGTCCTGGGTGGAAGCTTAGTGGGGGTTTTAAACTTGCTATTTTGGACTTGTGCCTGCAGTGGGATCTCAGGTGGAATGCAGCTGCCCAAGTCTTATATGAGGCACACAAGGCTTTAGTCAGATCTGCCATAGCATGTCTGAAGGAGAAGCTGTTCTGAAATCTTTAGAAGTTTAACTCCAGACCTAAATCTTGATGTTTTCTCTCCTGACTTTTGATCTCTCCCTTTCAATCGGTGTGGGAAGGAGAGACGGTAAAGCAAGCTGTGTATGGGAAATTAAACTGAGAACAAAAGCCTGTCCAAATTATGCAACAATGATCATTATGCTATAAAATTGCTCTTCAAATGTGGCTGTCATTGAAAGATATTAAGATTTCAACAGTTATTTTCTTGATGAAGACTTAATTTCTTGCATAAAAAGGTTTTTAAGCTTAAAGCGATGCCTACACAATTAGTGTCCTTTGGTTTTTGGAATGTTTGAAGGGTGCTAAAGGATTTAAATGTTATAGAAGTATTTTTTTGTCACTACAGATCAGTTGTCTCAAACTACTTTCACAATAGCTTTATAATTTAAACAATTTACAAATGTAATGTGTCACTAGATACAATGATCACTAGATCATTTTGCAATGGAATGTATGTAGTTTTAGGAATTCAGTGCAGGCTTTGAAGGCTGTGGTGCTGTATCTAGGGCTAGAGTTGGGATTGGACAAAACAAGCAATAACTGAATTTCATCTGCCAATTCAAAGGATAACTTCACTGGAATACAGCAGAGAACAGAATCCACAGATTCCCTCTTTTACCCCATTCTCTGTTTCTCTTATGGAATGGGGTTTTCCTGTGTGCAGTGAGGCAGAAGTAAGGTGTTTTAACATACTGACAGTGAGAGTGTTCAAAGAAATAAGATCTGTAGATAATATTCATGATGGCATTGTTGTTTAGTTTCACAGACTGCATAGTGATGTACATGTCACTGGAGGGCTCTGCTGTGCATATCTGTAATCAAAGTGCACTCTGTGGCCTAGGAACAACAACCTGACATGTGGTTTTAAGCAAGCTTATTTTGAAGAGCACGCACAGACTTTCCTTCCTCAGTTTTCCCCCTAGTCATCCTATACGCATCAGTTACATAGTGGGTTGTGGGGTTGTTATGACACCCCAGTGCTTGGGATGGGAAATCTGGCCCCTGTATCTAACTCTGTCTTTCTCCTGCTGTGTGGTCCAGGGCTCCTCTAAACCCTTCATCTGTAAAAGGCTCTCTGTCTACTGAATGTTTAAAGGACAGTAGATAATGATTTTGTGGGTTTATTTATTTAATATATTCCCCCAATTCGTTTTTCCATTCTTTCCATCTTTGGAGTTGCTTTAATCTATTTTCTTTATACAAATTATTTTTTTTTCCTCCAGTAGAAAAGATAATTGTATAGGAAAAAGAATATTCACTGTTATTTTTGTTACTTCTTTTTTTCCCTTTCCTTTTCTTTTTACACATTTATATTACAGATGTGCCTGCTGGACTTAGCTAGCATTTTAGCCTCCCTATGCTAGATACTATGTAAATCCAGTAAGAGACAGGACCTATTAGGAAAAGCTTGGACTCCAAATAAACAAGGCAGCATGTATTATTAGGTAGAATAGGCACAGATCAGTGATACAGCTTGTCTAGGAAGGTCAATGGCTAAGCTAAATATAGAATCCAGGCCTCTTGAAATGCAGTCCCACTAACCACCCACTGACCTACGCAACCTCTTTTTTTCATAAAGCATCAGTAATTCTAACTGGGTAGAAAAAGTGGCACTGTGTGACTTAGACATGCATTTCTCCTATACGGCCTGATCCTGTTACCTTTGTAATAAATACAAAGACTTCTAATGGCTATTGAGTCCAGCTCATATTGAAGAGCAAATCGGTAAAGGGAGCATACCATCAAATAGGCTTATGCAAGCAGTTCAACCAACGCACCAAGTACATTTTCACAAGTCAGGACTGGTTAGTAAATATGACGGAGAAAAAAACCAAACAGAGCTCGATTTAGACAACTTCTTTATCATCCATTTTCGGATCTGAATAGTCTACTGACAAACTTTTAGAGAAAACCAGACACAAACATGCAGCATTATTGTAGGTGGCAGTAGTAAGGTCACATTTATTACTCCTATTTTCATTACAGTTACTTTTACAAATAGCACTGACATCTCACTGTCAAAAGGTTTACACGTGAATGTAGTTAGAAACAGTCTTGTTATCTACAAAGCCACAATCCTGAAACCTCTTACACATATAGATACCTTTCTATTATTTGTGGGTGGATCTTAATCCATTTCACAGACTGGGCACGTTGCGAGTGCAGAGAAGCTCAGTTCAGGTTTCCATGTGTGACTACAGGAACGGGATCTCTGCAGTGTAGGTATGTCTGGTGCGGTCATATGTGACCCAGCCTCGGGGGACGGGGTTTGTCACTTGGGAGCGGCACCACATGACCGTGGTGGCTCTGCAGCTTCCCTTGCTGATAAAAATGTATGTGGCATGCCTCATTGCGTGAGCTAGCAGGCTTTTGAAATTGTCTGCACTTCACAGCTAAGCATTGTTCAACGGTTAATCTTTTCTTTATTACATCTCATCGTATATTCTTCTAGCTTTATTACCTAAGTATTGTCTTATGTATGTTTTAACTGTGTTATCTCATTCCTCATCACATTAGATAAATGAAAACTGACCATATTTAGTGTCAACGTAGTCAGGATTCCTATTAAAATAAACTTGAAGTTTCATGTAGTAAACCTGTTTATTTTACAGGATTAGAATTAAGTGTCTGCTCATCTATTATTTTCAATTATTTTAGAAGAAAACATAAAAGATGACTGAAAGAGACTAAATACATGGAGAATGATGACTTAAGAGAAGGCAGCAACTCAGAAGACAAAAGAACAGAAAAGTTGCTTGAGACAGTTAACGAAAGAGGCAAATAAGAACCTACTGCTGTATACTTAAATTTCCTCTGTTCTTTGTGATCTCTGGAGCTTTGCACTGTTTTTAGCATGATTTTACAGCTCACTGTATTGGACTCTTTCCACAACTTTACTAGGCAAACTAGTTCTAACTATGTATATATAGCTATTTTTGACATATATGTTATTTTAAAATTTATTTTATTTTTAGCTAGTTATTTTTGCTCCTAAAAATACACGTAAGATCAGCACTCATCTAGGAAATGCAGAAGTTCTTCTGGTTTTTTTTTGTCTCATGACTACCAATAAGTTTAGATACTTACTGCATCTGAAAAAAATTACCTGCCTTTCACTTGAAGGCATTCACACTGGTGTCAAGATATGTCAAGATCTTTTGCTGTGCCACCTCCAGTGAAAGGCTGTCAAGGTGAAAACGCTACATGTCATCCTAGCTTCCCACGCTACATCCAATTTTAATTTCCTCTTAAATTGCCACAATATCTTGTGAGTACTGTATTCTATCATTATAATCCATGTTTCCTTCAAAAATAAAAAAATAAAGGAATACAGCAAAATAAAGAAATACTGCACTTTTCAGATTGTGGTATTTGTAGCTGTTTTTGGCAGAAAGGAAAAGTGAAAATGAGACATTTCCAGCAGAAACAGACTATGAATTGCACATGCTTTTGGAGGAAATTTTGCCAGGAATGGAAGACTGGCATCCACCAGTTCCAGTGTCACAACTGTAGGACTGCTCTTCCCCTTTTCAAATTAGATAGTTTTCCCCTTACCAGTCAGGTACTTCTTTAAATAACCTACATCCTGTAATCCTCAAACAAGCAAAACTTCCCGTGTTCATGTTTTAGAGGAAACAAAGTTATTAGCATATTATTGCATAAGCATATAATTTCTTCCATTTGGTTTAATCTTTCATAAATATACAAGCTCTCAAGACAGCTAAATGTAGAATAAAAAAGAATTATTGGAATGTGAAGAAATTCTAATTTCAGTAATTTCTACATCCATTTATTTATAGCTTTATGAGACATTATCAGGTAGCTACAGAGATACTTAACTCTCTCCATTGACTCTGCACAAAACTATCCGTTTAAAAACCTGCAAAGATCAAACAATTCCTACGTTGGTTATGTTAGCTGCAGAAAAACCACCACCCCTGAAGCTGATTTCCTGCTTGAGAAACCATAAGCTAATTGCAGAACAAAAGGTATGTTTTGAGAGTTCCTCGCTTTCAGCAGTTACTGCGTTAAAGCATATCTGATGCAGAGCAGCTTGTAAATGTTTTGCATGTTCTGTGAAGAAGATATTCTGCTTGATGCATGCTGTTAATACTGCTGGATGTCATGATATAGCATGAAGAAAAGCAAGGTGCATCCTTTAGTGTCAAAATCTTCAGTATCAACTGCTCCAAAGAGCATGTATTTGGGTAAAGAGTAGGCGCTGCTTTTTTTTCAACTGTCATCTTTACCAAGTCACTTTCCACCTGCTGCTTTTTTGAAAAATTACAATCCTTCCCACTCTCTTCAAGTCGGTTACCAAGATTCAAACCCATGGTGCCAAGATAATGGCTGTTACATGACTGACAATGAAACGAACAACATGAAGAGAGCAACAGGTAACTTGTGGTACTTGGCAGATTGGTTTTGTGTTTTTGTAAAAAATTATACTCGTTGATACTTATTACTGATTTCTTGTCTGGTGATGATGACTCCTAGTTTTCTACTCATTTTTCAAAGCCAAATGTTCACTGTATTTAATGTCCAATTTAAACTCAAGTTTTTCCATAAGTAAAATTATTACGATTAATTAATGAAAATAGCTTAGACTTTAACACCTTAAAAAGTACATTTTCAGAAAACAGCTTCATTATCTTAGGTATTCAGCTTCCAAAAGTATTTAGGCAATACTGTGGTTGGTACTGCTAGGCCTGTGTGACGCTGATGAGAGTTTCATTTCTGAAATATGATAGGATGCCCTTAACCCCAGACCTTCTAACCGTCTACATTAAAGGTCTCTTCATCTAATCCCCAGGAAGTTTGCTTCGTGCCAGGGCCTGAAGTCAGTCGCGTGGCTCTGCCAAGCTGCCCCCGTCTCCTCCCCGCTGTGTGTTTGAAACCTGTCTGTGTGTGAAGGGCTCGAGCATAGGAAGCCAAGTAGAAGTAACTCCACAGCTTGCAGGCCCTGGCTTCCCACCCATCGGCACTTCACCGGCTGCACCTCCGAAATACAGTCCCGTGGTGGAGGGACGTGACTGCTTCATGGGGCAGGGGTGGCATTATCAGCATTACGTGACCCGCCGAGGGACAGGGTACAAAGACAAGGCGCGCGCAGGAGAGAAGAAAAGGGGTTACAGGGCTTCGGGTGCTGAAAATGATCTCACCGATCGTTAGCACAGTCAGTGTTACAGTTTAGCTTCTACCACTAAGACCTGGGGCCCTAAGTTAAACGGATTTCATAAAGTTGGCTGGAATAGTACTTAATAATTAAAAGAAGGGCTGTAGGGTTTTAGGAGCTGTTTGAATTTAAATGCCATTTTGACTGATTATCTCCAAATATCTAGGACCTGATGCACAGGAATAGTCAGCACTAAGAATAGCTGGTGTAGTCACCAGTGGGCACCCCCAGAGACCTGGATTTGCCAATCAAGTGCAGAGAAAACTGAAATATCCAGAGTGACTGGCACTTTTGAAAACAAAGTCCAGATGTAGATTTAAGGTTTTAAATGCTCTGATTTCATCCATTAAAAGACTTTCAAAACTTGTGGGTGTGGATATGAAAACGCTTCTCATACATTATTATCAGCACTCTCTCGTTTTTCCTGGTTCTTATTGATTATGACCCTAATTAACTTGTAAATCAACAGCAACTCCATTAAAATCCTTCTGGCTTTGTAATGTTCTAAGTGGTCTAAGACAAAAGAAATTACTGTCTAAATGTCTAAATTTTTTATAAATATATATTTTATATATAAGCATTTGAATATAAGCATTTCATATAATAAGCATTTCAATTTAAGCTAAACAGAACTCATAAAATCTTGATGAAATAACTGTAGACTTCAGTATTGTACAACCATGATTTTATAGAAGTTATAACACAACTTTTGATACCTATGTAACTTTTGCTATGGAGCTAATACGGTTGTTCACATGCACCAACATTGGACACTTGCTATCAGTAAAGTCAAGTAAGTTGGTTTATATTAACCAGGTAGGAGCAGAACTTCAGTATAGTGCTTATTGGCCTAGAAAAATATAACTCTTAGACGAAGTTCTCTGTCAAGTGATGTAAAATCTGCACATTGTACAGAGATAAATTAGGATCTTCATTCAGTGCTATTGCAAATATTTTCTCATCATGGAGGTTACACTATAACAAGTCAATTCCTTATACACTTTTTGTATAGCAGCTTTCCTTCTAAAAGCTCAAAATATCACACAAATGACATGTGCCACTCTTGTGAAAATCCATCCTTCTACAAACCTAAGGGTTAGCAGCAAGATTCATGTAAATATTTTGTTGGGTTTTTTTTAGACAGATTATAAAAAAGCCTGGCTTCCCTTCGTATCCTTTGAATTTTGCTACCATTGGCAATTACTTATACTCGCCTAGCATAATGGAAGGAATAAAGCACATGTATGGCAAGGGGACACTAAAAGAATTGGCTTTTGTGGAAAAAAAGAACAAATCCAATTGTCTAGAAAGGCATTCGAGAAACCCTTCACAGAGAAAGTAAGGTATTATTTAGATTAAGGCTAATGATAGTCAAGACACAAGTAGATATATGTGGTATGAAGACACTTAGATTGTAAATTAGAAGAAAATTTCCAACCATCAGGAAACTAAGGTTCCAAAATAGCCTTACAATTGGAGTAATGGGGTAAATAAGCTCACTGGCTCTAGGATGGCACCTTATTACTTTACAAAAGAGATTTCATGGTTGCCTCTAAAAGGGAACTAGACTGAGTGACTCAAGAAGTCATTTCTAATCCTATGTTTCTGAATTCCACTTCTTTGTTTGGGTGGGGGTGGGGCAGAGAAGGGTTTATGTAGGAAAGTGAATCATTAATGTCATGTCAGATTTTAAAAGGAGAAATAAGGTAGTGTGTTTATATTCTCAGCCATCTAAACATAAATATGGAGGAGAGCAGTAAGAGAATGTGCAAGACTAGGTTCAATTGCAAATAAATACAGTAGAGTAAAAATGACGCAGTAGCTTTTATTATTTTGTGCCTGTGAAGTGCATACCTATACTTTATTGGTCTTGTAGAAAGAAATTTTAATAGAACTGTCCAATTTATATGCAGGTACATTAAGTTTCTATACAGGTGAGAAGGCTTCCAAAATTATATGTGTTAATAGGGAAAGATGGGAATCTTCTGTAAGGCAATTCAGACCACCTACATGGAGCAGCAATTTGACTTCTGACACAGATGGTCTGAATAGCCCCATAGAAATGCCTCCCTTCTGTCATTGACTGTAGAGCACTAATTTAGTCTTCCAAGTTGGGGGCCTAAAATTGAGAATGGAAATAATTCTTCTTCATTTTCCTAAATAAAATCTGTACAGACATGAATAAAGAAAGACCCTGCCCTGAGGATCTTATGATGAGAAGGCAGAGCATTTCAAACATTTTGCTACTTTATAGGAAGCTAGCCGTTTCCAGTACGGCTCCAATTACTCTTTATCAAATCAATTAAACCTGTACAATATTATAATAAACAATATATTTTTGTGCAAGTATCTTTGTATCAATATCATTACCTGTGTACTTGTGATGGAGTGAAGATGTAGTTTTATTTATTTTTGAGGTAGAGATGTAGTTTTATGTACTCTTACAATTAACAATTTTGTATGTAGTCAAATAATGCAAATAAAGCAACTAATGCATGTTACTGTTACAGGACCAGTTTATTAGTTTTCTTTCCTCCTTCTTTAATTAAAAAAGATTTTTAAGCCCCATTTCCTAATAAATAGCATCCTATTAAAAACAGCTTGCGATTTAAATAGCTGCTTGCCTTTATTTTTAGATAACTACCACTGAAAGAGTAAGATGAAAAAGGTTTTCTTTGTTTTGCTATGTATTACTTGCTGAAAAATCAGATATATCAAGTGGTATCAGATATACTTTAGTCAAGTGGGTCCTACCAATTTTCTTGTATTTTATACAACAGAGGAGAAACAAACATTAAAATTACATGAGGTAAAACAACAGAGATAGCAGTAAAAGACAGGTAAGTCATCTAATTTTATTTCTAATTTTTTTTTCAAATTATCTAGATACTAACTCAACTGATTTCGTTAATTACAGGTAAGTGTTTATGCTGAACTTGCTTATGTCCCTCTTCAGTAGCATTTCATGCCAAAGTTTACTTGGCAGATACTATAAAATAACAAGTAACTGAAAGGAAAACAAATTTCACTCATTATCAGGAATGTCATTCACATCTGTGTCTAGCTGTGTTGTCTGACACATGGGTGTTGTGTCTCTGCACAGAAATTTATTTTTCTTCTTCTTTCTTGTTCCCTAATAGGAAACGAGCCCCTAGGTCCAGAGCTCAGGAGGGAATGGAGTTTCCACCCTGTAGCATTTCTCTGAAACCACTCTCGGGTTGTGAATCTCTCCTTCTCTGCTGGTAATGGAATCCCACACACAGCCAGTTTATACTAATGATTTTAGTTGCCTCCAGCACCACTTATGACTAAGTGCAAAACCCTCTCTTCTACCTCACTACCCCCCCACCCTGCTGAACCACAAGTCTAACAAGATAACCAAGCCTTTTTCTTCTAAGGACTTCTTCACAGTGGAGCTAATTATACACAATGACATGAACATTTCCTTTGAGAGTTAGCAATAAAGACACCATGGCCATCTGTGTGTTCAGGAGCTAAAATTGCTGCACAAGTACGTGTATCTAAGTTAGCTGTGAGTTCCCCCCAGTACTTTTACAATCTGAGGGCTGGAAGGGCAGAAGATGATAAACTTTTAAAAATCTGTATACATATTCTATTACTTTATAATGTTACATATTGCACAATGCCACCCAGTGTTGTCAGAGTATGACAGTCAACTCTAAGAAATGTGTTCATTTCAGGTCACATCTGAAAAATTTACAGTGCTAGAGTTCTTGTTCTGCAAACTGTTAACCAAGAAAGCTTACCTGTTTTTTTAGTTAAAATTTAATCATTCTGTGTCAACACAGTGCAACCCCAGTTCTAGGCAAGGGATCATTCTGCTGTGGGTGTGTCACTCCTCACATGCAAGAGCTTGGGAAGTTTTTAAGCATTTCTTCACCCCTCATGCATTGCACCAAGGATAAAGGGTGGGTTGCTTCTATAGAACTTCAGTTTTGGCATTATTGTGCTTTCCTAACTCGTGTAACTATACTTGGACTTTTTAGTTAGCTAGGCTAGTAAAGGTATCTTTTCCTGATTTTTTCCCAAGTGATCTTCCTTGTAATTTCCCAAAAGTATCCCTTAGATGTTTAGGATGTCTAGTTTCATCTATTACTTTGTGTGTAAGAGAACCATGCAGTGAATGATGGGCATTCTGATTGCCTTGACTGTCTGACAGACTCCTACATCATTGGAAATGCTCTACAAATCCTTTACTTGGCATGTTCTTAAGGGATGCAAAGCTGCACATACACTTCCTGAGAAATCTATAGGACTGGTCTTGGATGTAGCAGCACATTATTTTTCTGGATATTTCAGCAGGGAACCTAAGAATGTAAGTGCAGGTTTCCTGCACAAATCTTCACTTTCAGAACTGGAGTTAAAAAGGGAAGATAACCTCAACACATTCTCCCCATTTCTCTTCAGTAATGTCTAATAAAATGGGCACCAGAATCACCCTGTTGACACCACATTATTGTGTGACCAAGCATGCACAGATATGCTGCAGAACAAGCTCTCGGTAAAGAAGAATGTACATATATTAGATCCTAGGGTCACTAGCAAGGTCTTCATACTATTTTATGTAACACACATTGAGATAGTTAATACAGGCTATGACAACAAACACTGTAGCTGGTTTTGTTTTAAACAAAAAGGCTAAAGCAAATTATTTCACATATCATGAATCAGCCAAGTTCTGAAAACATACATTGGTGTAAGATATATTGCTCCTGGGAGATGTACCATAAACTTAGCATAAGGCAATATAAACAGAAATTTCTCTTGAAATATAAATGAAAAATTGTCATGATTCACACAGGTGGTTTCCCAGAAAAACCTTTTTTCAGAGAAAAAAAAAAAACACAAAACAACAAAAAGCACCAAGTCTCTCTGGCTCCTGCGTGGTGTTGAACTCATTCCTAACTGATAACCTTTTGATCTTGTGGACACTGGTATTGATACACCTTTCTCTCTGATTCCTAGCCTTTTCTTCCAAGTCAAACAGGATTTTGCCAGTTTTGCTCAATGTAGCATGGCCAACGTAGTTGTGGCTTCTGGTTCCCATATTGCTTGTCAAACTTTGTTCCTGACTTTTTTATCAGGGTGAAGATGAGATGAAGACATGATCTTCCAAAAGGACATGATATTCACTCTATCCAATGACTTGGATGAGTGTTGTGAAGAACAAAGCAGTCTTGCACTTCAACAGTCACATGTCGCCAGGATCAAAACCATGAAAATTTTGAAAAAAAGAATGAGATTAATTTCTTTTTGCAGGCCAGGTACTGTGCAAAATGTCAACTGTAATCCATCCAATGAAGTGCATATGCTTTCCAGTATAATATGCATTCAAGCTACCATTGTAAATAACTTGTGTCTTTCAGTAAAATATGAGTTATTGGTCCCCTGGCAAATTCACTGAACAGCCTTAAAACAGCAATTCAAAACAAAAATCAGAACTGAGAAAAATAAATTAGGAACTTACTTCTTTGCGTTTGTATTTCTACACTCTTTGACATTGTGTATTGATTTTCATCTACAGACTCAATTACTCTGAAATAGTGATAATGAAAAAAAAGATACAAAATTAAAATGTAGCAATATCTAGGAATAACTTCAAAAACCAGCCTCAATTTTAAAAACATTTTTTTTCCTAGCAGTTAATTGATAATGTGTCTACTAACATTTGAGCTATTAATGTCCTGATTTACAACCAGACTTACTCTGGATTACACGCTTCCAGAGTGCAGTATTTGAATTTATTCCTCAATTACTAATGCAATCAATTGTAGCTATACATTAGCCTATTTTTAACACATCAAGCTTATAGTATAGGAGATTAAGAACTAGATCAAAACCCAACAAATTATGGTATGCTATATATAAAACATCATATGCCTGATTAGATACTCTTTGTAACTGAATTTTCTAAAGAGCCTATAGGAATGAAGAGCCTAATGGGCCCTTTACTTCCTTTTGAAATGTGCCTTGCTGTTTACCCTTTGCATCACGCTAAGATTATTTCAGTTAAGAGGAACTGGCATGCCAAATTTTCTCTTACTATATTGCAATACTGGATGACTAGATAAAGTTGTGCTCTTGCTTGCTTACTAGAGAAAGCATTTCTAAAATGAAGTATGTGCATCTCAAAATGAGTCTAGATTTCAAATAACATTACAATTTGAAAGAGTTCAGAATGATACTTTGCATTTTAGCCCATTTTAATGTTTTCAATACTTAAAAATTTGCTATGTAGTCAGTATGTTCTCAGAGAGGCCATTTTTAGCATAAAGTAGAGATACAAGAATATATATTGAAAGATTTAACTAGGTTCAATGGAGAAGAATACTGTTTAGCAACAACTTTAAGAAAAAATTTATCAATTAATCTCAGTGTTAAATGGTCTGAGTTATTAAATGAAAAATTACCTCATTAAAGTGATATGACTAAAAGTGGTCATTCTTGTGTCAACCAATGTTTCCATTTAACTAAAATGTTCTCTTATTTACTAAGCCACATGGAGTTTCTGGTGTTTTTATTCAAATGCATTAAAATGGTAGACCTGCTGAACTCTCTTTATCTACGTATTTTTTCAGTCTAGAACAACCAGACATTATCTATATACAATATATGAACAATAAATATTATTTTCCCTTAAAAATAATAAATTAATTCAGAGAAGTAATAAATGCTCATCCTTTGGTAAACTTTTTAAAAAATAGCTTTTAACTACAGAGAAAACACCTCACAGGCAAGTTTTATACGTTTTGAATGTTCTACTGCTTTCAAAATATAGTCAGTCAGTTCCATTTAATAGCTGAATATTATTCTTCTCTATATAGCTGTGCTTGATCATTTTGCCATATGCTACCGTCTCCTTTTCAAAAGCTTTCTCTAATGGTCTTTGATGTTTCCTTACAGAACTTTTTGTTCTTTTCCTTTCCTTCCATTTTAGTTCCAACACATACTCAGGCTGTAAAGGGAACATCTATTTAAGATATCTTCAGAGCCTAAGGATATGGATTCTTCTTTAATCAACAATTACAAAGCTCAGAAACACTGCTGATAACATCTTAAACTTTATGTACTTATCTATAGTAATCTCTGAAAATTGCTTCTTCTAAATCATGACTCCTTTGCACTGCTGCTGAAAGGTATATAGTGGAGATTGTCTCTTGAATATGTAATTAAATATTGAATGCAAGGCAAATTAGGCTCTCACCAAAAGGGCTTTATTCTGTGACAAATATATACATTACATTTTTCTTGTGAGGGTGAAAGTAGATCAAAATAGGAGGATGTATCATCTAGTATGTTCTTGTCTTAGTTTTTGACACCCTGCAGGAAAGCAATATTCAGGCTTGTGCATTATCTCATGCACTCAGCATGAGATGTACCTAATTGGTTACGGTGTCCACCAAAGAGCAAGACAGAGGTCCACATCCCCGGTCTTTCATCTGAATGCTTGTGTATATATTCGTGTGGAAATCAGAATACAGATGATTACTCTAGACAGTAGGCTAGAGTTTAAGGCTGATTTTTTAATTGGAATTTTAAATTATAAGTGTTACTGATATGCTTCGGTGGCTAAGTTTAAAGTAATCAGGGAATCATGCAGATTACAAGATACAGAATTGTTTAGGCATAGACTTAGGGTAGGAAGGCTGTAGTTTCCCATTAAGCACACATGGCATACCATGTCAGCAGAAAGGCCATGTAGTTCCTTCCTCCTCCTCTACTGTGATGTTGTTTCCATCTATTCTTTAAAGACTATACAATTTATTTGTTCATGTAACAAGGGACACATTTGTGACTTCTTAAAAGACAGCAAATAAATTACTACTCTGAGAGGAGAGAGAGCATGGAAGAGAAAGAAAAGAAGTGAAACCAAAGCAATATTTCTAATAGGATAAATTTTGCATTAGGTGAACCAATGCCTGGGAACTTCAATGAGAACTGTGGTTTTGTCTTCTCTACTCAGTGATGCATGCAGCACTGAACTTTACTCCCTTCCCTCCCTCAACTAATCTGTTCAATGAGTTAAATATAATTCTCAATTGTAGAATTTCTTTAAAAAATGTCTAGTCTTATTTGTTAGGCGTTACATGCCATAAAAACAGGAAGGTAGAATCTATCTGTTTAAGAAATGAAATTTTCCATAACACTTTTCTTACTGGATAAGGGTTTACTTCACAGGGAGCCTTGTCTGCACTTTCAGATAGAATGAGAGGAAAAGAAGAAGTTAAGTTTTCATCCCATGGATTTACTGTTTGAAATATAGGCGGTGTTCCTTTACACAAAAGCTTGGATTGAGAAAGGGACTTTGGCTGTTACTCATTTAGAATTCATGTTTCAGTATCTATTCGCTTTTATTTATTTATAAGTTTTCCTCATTTTCAAACCAGAAACAAGTGCTTTCTAAAGCACAAACCTAGGCTATAAATGAGCGAAAGACTTCTAGATATCACAATGTTGTAGCATATAGCATTTACATTCAAGTTAGGTTAGTTTAGTTAACTAACTCGTTTGAAATCTGTCACATGTGCCTTTTTTAGACTCAATATAAGACCACAATTGAGTTAGCAAGAAAGTTGGTGAGCAAAATTTGAATAGACAAAATACAAAAAGATTGCAGCATGGATTAATCTTTAAGCAGCCATTCCCAGTTTCTACAATTAAAGTAACTTGAAGGGCTATCCTTCAACTTACCACTCACTGCTCAATACTAGGTAGAATGAAAACATCGGCACTTGCCTTACGTGATCCCTATGAGAAGCATATGCAAAAAGGAAGATAATTGTTTTACTATAATTATCTCATCTGCTAAAATTTCCAGCTTTTACCTTCTCTTTGAAAGGAATGGTATCAAAAGCAGAATGATGGCAGGTGAGCTTGGCAGAATACTCTAACATGAAGTCCATGAACATACAAATTCTGGCTTAAATTCAAGTCTTTAATAAACATCTGAGAGAAAACACTTCTCCAATGCACCTGTGCAATCTGCAGTACCTTATAGTGTGAGAAAACTTCAGGTCTGACTGTTCAGGAATTCTGACTAAATAGAAACTACTTGCACAACTGAGAAAGAAAGTTAAAGAAGAAACTGGTATCTGGTGATGAGATTAACGCTCTCTTTTTTTGTCAGATTTTACAAAATCACTACCTGACAGGCACAAAGATTTCCCAGAAGCACACTTTAAAAACACCTATCATATCACGGTTTTTAGAAGTGCTCATACAGGCTGTGTCAAAATCAAAGCAGAGCATGTAAAGACAGAGTAAAACCACAGCTTAAAGACAACATTCCTGCCTTTTTTTTTTAAGTAGGGCACTAAGTGCAATGCTTACGAGGTTAGCATTTTGTAAGTGTTACAATACTTATAATTTTCCATAATAAGAACTTACTTTTTCTTGTTTCTAACTAGCAAACTGCAACTATTTGGGCTGAAATTCTTCATGCCACTGTTTGCCACTAGCTGGGTATTTCTGTAAATTTCAGCTACCACAATGGAACCATCTCTGAGAGTAAAATCAAGAGAAAATACCTTGTATTGTCTGTGTTAAATTACATCCTAGACTTCTGTAGATTGAGAAGATTAAATTATAGGATCAATGTATGCACAGTACCAGTGGATATAATCAATCTTTTCATGCTTTGTTAAGTTCACCAAGGTGATGGTATGGATTTGCCCGCCCTGATTAAAACTTGTTTCATCTGATAATTTTGTAATGACTACAGGCACTTTTACCAAACAGAGATTCACAGTTGAACTGTTTTGTCTACCCAAGCAACGGTCACACATCTAGCGTCCAACACAGACATACCCAGAAATCATTGTTCTATGATACCATAGCTTGAGGAGCTATTCAGGTTCATTGTTCCTGGACTCATGCGGTAGTGCATATCCCCCTTCTAGGTTAAGCCAGAGCAACAGTTTGTGAGTCATTCTGTGAACTGGAGGACATAACTGATTTATGTTAGAAAGAAAGAAAACGTGCACAAATAAGGCAGATCAGTTGGCTGACTTGGTTCACAACATAGTCCCACAGTCAGCTGTACAGATACGAAGCAGGGGACGTAAACTGCAGCACTGGAGTAATGAATGTCCAGGCATGGGAAAGACAACAACGCCTTAGACTGGCATTACAACTGAAGCTCTGTATAGTGGAATTGGAGCCTGTGTGGGGGCTATCCTCTAAACCGAAACTCAGGGGGATAATAACAGTGACTGGCAGAGCAGCTAACAAATGATACTAATTCAACCATGTCGTCTAGTTAAGTCCTTTGCATAAATTGCGTATCAGCACCATTTCAGTTTCAACCCTTAACAGTCACCTTGAGATAAAACATTGCTTGGATAAACATCTGTACTTGTTAGGGACAAATCAGGTGAAAAGAAGTATGGTCTTTTGCTACAGCTTAAACTAGTGTTATAGAACTTAATGGAGGATTTTATATTAAATTGTCTCTTCCACACAGTTCCTCAATCTAAGCATCACTCAAGACACAGAAGGAAAAAAAAAAAAGGCACCTGTGGTCTGACTTGCAGCAGAGCTGAGTTTCCTCAGCAGAAGTTAGTAATAAGTGTGGTTTGAATATAAATTTCTAAATACTTGGAAAACCAGATTATAAAGTTCTTAGATGGGACACCCAACATTACTTGGTTTAACTGTTTGGGTTTTACTCTCAGTACATTGGTATTCCATATATACAACATAAGCAGTTTTTCTTTCAATCTTTACTAAAATAAATTAAGTAATAACAACAGAAATTTTTAAATGGAAGCTAATTATTCTGTTTTCAGTACAGACTGCAGTAAACTGTAAATACTTCATGCAGCAGTATACTGCAGAAAATAGCAAACTGTTCATAGCACCATACAACTATCAGACCTAAATTATGCTATGGGTCACTAAATCTAATTTCCTGCAATTGCAACCAACCACATAATCTAATCCTTTTCCTAAATGTTCCAAATTGATTTTAAGGATTATTGAATTGCTTGCTTATAATAGGAGAAGCTATAACCCAGCCATCTCTGGATTTTACTGACAATTTTGTCAGAAACTTCTAATGCTCAATCTGAATTTATTCATGGGAAGTTGCTATCTGTTCTTGTGCTAATGTTTTCCTTTAGAATGAAATTTCATATATTCAGCTAAATGAACAAAGATTTTATGACAGATTGGAATATAGTAGAGAAATAGAGCACCTCCTTCCATAACATTTCTTTCACTCTGAATTCATCTTTCTTAAGCTTGGATGCCAAGAACTATTGTCGATGAGATAGCTCCTGCACATCAAATAACACAGCTGCTTTCCAACACTACTGTAACCAATGTCATCTAGTACACTTGCCTATTCCACAGCCATATCACACTGGTGACTAATAAATCATTCTGTGATCAACCACTCACTGCAGTTGTCCCGACCACAGCTGTTTCCAGTCAGTGAGCTCACAAATTAACAGAAATTCTCAGTATTAGTCCCTAAGAGTACTTGTACTTCATACTATTTAATTTCATCCCTTGTATATTATTCCAGTCCTTACAGTCATCCAAGTCTTCCTGGATGTTGCAGCTGCCTTCTGTGTTAATGACAGATGTATTTTTTGCTATTGGCAAACTCAATTCCCACACTCTTGTACCTCCATACTAAGCTAATTAATGAAATTATTAAACAAGAACTGTTTAAACGCTGGCCCTTGAAGAGTCCAGTAATCATACTCTCGTAACGGCACTTTCCCTTTCAATGTCACTTGTTATCTTCCTTTTAGCTAGCTTCCTCCCTTGCAATACAGTGCTTTCAATAATCAGTGAGCATTGATTATCATGAACACTGAATGCACAGTCATTAGGCAGGAGTCCTACAGAAATAATACGTTCTTACTTAGGTAAAGAGTGTCTGATGATGCATGTTTACCTAGAGACTAAAGTAAGGATTTAGATAAATCTAGGGAATTTTTTTAATAACAAAAAATGTCATTTTCTACTGTACTAACACTATTTGCAAACAGTAGTTGAATCTGATACATAATACTAAGAGGTATGTAATATTAAACTCTAGTTTTTTGCTATTATTAAGGGAAAACTTTTCATTTCATAAATGATGAAATATTTTTGATGTTTCATTTTGAAAAATCATGCCTTGTTTCATTACTGAGCTAAATTAAAAACAATTCAAAAGACCCAAATGTTACATGGAATAAATGAATAGAATTCTTAATGACTCACAATGAAGTCTTTTTTGTGAATCCAGACTAAGAAAAACATATTTTGAGAAAAAAAAAAAAAAAGTCTTTTGGATTGACATAAAATTAACATACTTTCTGATTGTTTTGTTTTTGCAACCAAACCGAAAAAAATTATTTGTTTCACCCACTTCTACTTTTATAGGCAGCAGGAATTCTGGTCTCCTCATATGCCAACCCCATCACTTTGCAGGTTTAGTGTTCATTTAACATAGGTTTTTCAGGACACAATTTATAATTAAATAGCAGTGTGGCAGAGATGGCTCTGGTCTTAAAGCTCAGATTGTGTCACACTATCCACAAGCATAAGTTCTGGAGGTGGTTGGACTAATGGAGGAGTGATAGTGCCTGCAAATTTTCCCAGTCCCTCCAAGAAAGCATTTCATGCAGGGACAGAGTGCCATGTGCATGAACAAGCCTGTAGTTCTAAGATGAAGACACAGAAGCATATATCAAGCGCCATATGCACATTTGAGGTAATGTTTTTATACTGGTCCTCAGAAAAAACTAGGAGAAGCTTGAAGCAAAGATAAAAACTGATTATAGGCAAGCAACAATGACAGAGTGGGCCAGTGGGGAAAAAAATAAGTCAAGGAAAACCACCCAGGAAACTATTGTATCACACGCATATGGCAGAAATAAAAAGTTGTTTACTGAAATGGAAAAAAAAATTGTCATACGTATCAGTTAGGGATTGTGTACAATACAACCCAATATTTATTTGAAGGCATAAAATGTCATCCTGTTTTGCATAATTAACTACTAGCAGAAACATTTATTGAATAAAAAACCCTACAGATTTGTTCATTATATACTTAAAAACCCCAACTATTTCTAACAGGTACTTTATATGTCAGAGTGATCACATGTACCCTAGCAACCAGGATGTTATTGAAATTCTACATACAAGCGCATGAGTCATTTTAAGCGATGTAGTAAGTCTAATAACGAATGTTTAATGAATGGCAGAATCAGTAAGCTATGAGCTAGATTTTATAAATGTGCAAAGCTTGGTAAATTAATTTTGTTCATAAATGTGCTGATAAGAAAGGATAAATATCTGTGCTATTTTTTTTTTCAAAATAATGTTAATTAATATTTTCGATGTTGTCAAGTTATTTCCCTTATTTATCATCTGAAGCTTTTTACACAGCAACTTCACTTATGTCAGTTGTAAGGATTTGATCTAAAAACATACCTCATATCTCTCTTATCCTGCCCCAAACTTGAAAAAGAGTCTTCTCTACTCCACATATAGCTGTGTGAGTACACGTGTCACATATCTAAGTTACAGAAAACATCCATGTAGTGTATTTTATATGCCCTCCCTGACACCAGTTTCCTGATGCTTCAGCTCTGATCTTTGATATAGAGGCATTACCCGTTTTTTTGAAACAGTGTTTTGTAGTTACTGCACACAATTTGCACAATGTGCTACTTCAAAGATCATCACAAGGCATTTGAAAAAAAAATGTAAATATAATTAAGACCCCAAGTCAAATTTCTTTCCACCTAGGGGATCTCAAAAGGTCCTGTTTCATGACACTACTGTTGCATTGATTACAAGGTTGAACTCCAGCTACTTGGGATTCTTTCCTAAGCAGCAGTCTAAGTACAAAATAGCCTATTATAAAGTCTACAACAACACATGATGGAAATATTTGCTTAAGTAAAAAGTAAAAACGCACTTTTTTTTCAAGTCGTGCTTGAAGTAGTTAATGTATTATATAAATACAAGGTTCAAGGTTGAAAGGAAAGAGCACTGATGCATTCTAGAATGACAGTTCTCACATTCCTAGCACAGACAATATATTTGCTTCTCCTTACTATTCCAACATCTATTCATCAGCTTAACTGTACTCATTGCTACTGCGTTTCATGCTAATTTGCATAGAGCATCAGTTAATGCTAGCTTAAAGGGGTTTTTTTTTTAGTACTTGGCTGTTAATTGATGCTGTGTATACTAGTCATATCTTATTGTTAAAGTTTTTCTTAAAATTCCTTTTATGAATCAGGAACAAATTCTGATAAGTTATCAATCAGATAGGAAAATTAATCAGAAGTTTCTGAACTTCTGATTGGAAATTCCCAGTAGTGCATGAAAGAGAAATAGGCCTTTGTAAACACACTGTACATAAGAAGCAGGAGACCTAAAAGTAACTGGCAGAACGAAGTGGCTTTGTCAATACAAAACTTGTTACTGATTTAACATAAACTGAGAATGGTGGACACCTAATCCAAATTAAGCTTAAGTTTCACTGACTGCTCCTCATAATTTGCACAAGCTTTGTGGGATCACTGTTATATTACTCCAAAGCACAGCACACATTTGTCAGGCAAAATGAGACTACGTCCGTTATGGTTAAGCCAAGGATGGCTTTTTAACAGTTCAGAACCCTTATTTGTAGACATTAAACTTGAGGCACAAATCCATTATTTTAATCTGTGCTGAAAGAAAGCAGAGGAAAATAGCATCTCAGAGAGGCAGTGTGAATGAAAACCTGTCACTTTTTCTGATGTAACTGAATCTAGGGTGTGGTGTGTGCTTACTATCTTATCGTAGAACCCATCCCTTGGTCTGTTTACAGTAAGGTACTGAGCAAGCCAAGCTTTTATAGCTCTTTTGAACTCGCTTAAAAAATTCTACTGCAGTTATCAGCACTTGCATCACCAGCAACATCAAAACTAGACAGGATTTCTCAATGTAGTTTTCATTCTCAATTTAGAAAAAGGAGAAATAGTAAGACCGTAATTAGCTCTTAGGATCCTTGTGTTTTGTAAATAGCCAAAGAAATGAGTGCTTAAGAGACAAATCCTTCAGAAGAGTGTTTAAGAGTAGAAGAAACTAGTAATTTGGATTAATTCTTCATAAGGAGTAATTTATTTGATTTTTTTTTCTGCTTTTAAATGATCCAGAAAAAGATGTACCAGTTTAAAATTGTCCACAGAGTCAATAAACAAATCCCCCCTAATCTGCAGGAAGATTTCAAAAAGTTAGCTGTGAACAGCTCTATTTTCTGGTGTGTTGGTGACTGAAGTCCTCAGATGTTGTTTCTGTTCTGGTTAATTGTACAATAATCAACTAGAGGAATGCTGCACTACGTATTTGAATTGATTTTCAGAGTCTTTCATGGGCATCAGCATGCTAAGCACTGTAAAGACATGGATAAAGTGCTTGCTCCTGCCTGACCAAACTGTGTCTAAACAGGCAAAAGGGGAAATGGGAGATGAGAATTTGACCAAAATTATGCAACTGCCTAATAGCAAACAAAGGAATCAAGATTTCCTGCATTTAAGCCTGATAAGCAGTGGGTCAGGCTGCTTTTTACCTTTAGAACTTACAGGGGAAATTAAATACTCCATTTTTTCACTTGCTAGAATGTGGATAGCATATTGGATTAGGAGACACAATTTTGAGTTCTCTGGTTTTGCCTCTTGTTTTCAGTCTGGTTTCCTAAGGAAATGAAACTTGTGCAATCACGGTGGGTGTGTATGGGTGCCTGCACATGTGTTCAAGTAGTAACTTTTGAACCTGTCGGCAAACTGTAGCAAAATTGGACACCAAATATTGGTCTCAAAGATAATGTTATTCAAAGGTATTGGTCTCAAAGGTAATGTTAAATATAAGTGTTGTGAAAATAGGGGAGCAACTGTAGATGCCAGACTGTACCCTGAGAGCAAGAAAATTTATGTGATACAAATCATACTACTTTAATTTTGATGTTAACAGAAACACTCACTGACCTCTTCAGTTAGGTTTTCCTCTGTATTAAGAAATCTATTAATTAAAAACCCAACAACAAAATGGAATCTCATGAAACAATGCAACATTAAGAACTGGAGCTTAAAGGAAGAAAGCCAAATACAGTATTATTCATAATAAAATAATGAACTAGAATAACTGCTCATGCATGGATAGCAAGGATCTCTCCTTTCAGCCTGTGTGTATCATGTCTTTATGAACATTCACAAGACCTCTCAGATTTCCTCTGCACTTCAGAGGATAAAACTGGTGGTAGCATAAAGCCCCACTGCTGTATTTAAAGGAAGAAGGAGGAAACAGAGTTGAAAACTGGGGTGAAGCTATGATTCATGATTGAGAATATTTATGTTAGTGATCTCCGATGTTATAATTAGGCAAGGTCTACTCAAAAACATCAGTGTAGACAAGGCCTCATTGAGGCTCAGGGAAGGCAATGATTCAACTTCTAACATTAGAATATGCAGTTTGAGCACGTGTCTCATGTTGGAACTTATTTGCTCCTTTACAAGCACTGCTCCTCTTCCTAGCTGGTGAGATACCCTGCTAAGAGTGTGTGAATGAAGCTGGAGAGGGCACATATGTTTCATTTGAGTACTGCTGAGCAGGTCAGAAATTTTATTTCCCTTTTTAAAACAAGGGTTCAAGTATAATTCCGTTTTCCACCCTCACTAATGTGAGCAGCCTTCAACCAAACCAAAGCACACAATTTCCATTGTGTCACACACATTCACTCAGCATAAGCATAAAATGAGAGAAGCTGAAACTCTAAGACCTTTTTACATGGGATGGGCTAGGGAATGTTTTTATTCTGGTTGCTATAGTAATGAATACAGATAAAGCTGGTTATGCAATCACTGCAATTACACATTTAAAGAGGGTGGTACTTTCAATCAGTAGCAATACAACTGCAATGTGAGAAAGTGATGTAATCAAGGAAAGATGGAAGCATAAGTCAACAGCATGCTTATGACGTCTTTATTGGATTTGAGAGAGGAAGACTGGCTCTTGGTTAAGATGTTATCATCAGATTTTTGACATCTAAATTCAGTATTTTGCTCTTCCACAGCTTGCTTTTGTGACCTTGACCATGTCATGCAGTTCCAGATCCAGTGAAACACAGTGTTGACTGAAAATTATGAGCAGTAACAAGCCATCTTAGATGCTTGACCAGGGAGCAGAATCCAGAACCTTAAGTTACTCAGATTGACAACAGGCTGCATTCTGAGGTGGGAACAGATGAACATAGTTAATAGTAATTACTTCTGAGAGATCACATCTTAAATTACAACATCTGAGGTACATAAGTCCTCTTTGCTGAAAGGAGGCATTTCTTTTACTTGAGGTTCTAGAATCTCTCCTCAAGATAGATTCCCTTCAAAGGACAAGGAAGTCAATGCTCTGTTTTTGCAATGTATTTAAATTCAATGGCTTGGACGCTGGGAGCCCTTGTAGAGATGATCTCACTCAGAGAGAGTGCTCTGGCACTCATGATACCATTCTATGAGACGCCTAGGTTCAATTCCTTCTGCTGTTTGTGGAAATTCAAATCTTACCTCCCACGTCCCATTTTTCCACATGGAAAAATGTCTTAAATGCCAGGCTATAGGATATTTAAAAGGGAAGGGTGCTCTCGCTCTCTCCTATTCAATAATTAAAGAACCTTGTGTGCACAGAGAATGCACACAACAAATGTTAACACAACCAACTACCAGAACACCTTCTTGGGAAGGGGAGAAATTAGGTTCCATTTCTGTTATATTTAATATTAAGTAGTCCTTGGTAGCTCTTCAAGCAACATAGCCAGAGGAGCAAAGAGCCTATGGATTTTGATTTCTGGACAGGCTTACTAGCCTGTCCAGAAACAGCGCTTCAGATGACACCAGAATGAGGAAGCAGCTATGTCAGGGTATTAAGAATTTTAACTTGGATCTAAAGAATTTGAAATACAGAATACTCCATGGACTGAGATGTCAATCTTGCTGAACAGTTGCCATTAGTAAAATGACAATGTTGGTAGTTCCCTAGCTGCCCCAGGTTCTGTGTAATTAACTACATTACAACTCTGAGAAAATCAGAAATCACCGCCATATGGCCATGGAAGATAAAAATACAACTGGCAAAGATTTAACAAAGTTAAACATCTTCAAAATAAAAGATTCTTTTAAGCAATTTTTCAAAGTATCAAAAAGATTAAAAGAATTAAGCTTGCAACAAGCATAGTATTTAATCAGTCAAAAGATAGCACAAGGACTTTGTATAGTGGGAAGTTTTCGTTGTTTTTCAAAACATATTCCATAAACAAACTGCAAAGCGCTTTGAATAATTGTCTTGTTGGATAATTTGCCTTGTGATAGCCAAAGAGACAGATGAGATACAAAGAAATAAAAAAGGAAAAGGAGATATTTGCACAACAGATAAAATTAAATTTTAAAAAAAACCCAACATATTCTAGTCTATACATAAATGGCAGAGAAAGGAAAGACAGAAGGTACATGATTGAGATAAGCTTGTTATATAGCTGGGGTGACAACCTGAATTTCCTCTTATCTCTGATGTTTCCAAAACCACTGAGATTAGAATTCAAGGAACAGGAGAATGAGGTAAATGATGAAAGTAGTGTTGAGGGATACAAACAATGCTTGAAAAGGTAGCTGCATATTAACTTGAACTGTATATAAGTAAATACAGGCAGTTAAAATAAAACATGAAAACAAAAGAAAAAATCAATTAAATAACTCTTTCAGTCCTCTGTGGTATACCTAAGCATGTTCTACAATCTACACAGCTCCAAGGGAACAAATTCCTATGGAAGCATGTCAAACATTAAAATTATATCTGTTTATCTGAGCATCATCACCACAACTATTAGCATAGCACAGTCTTGGAAATGTGTATGAAAATGAAATGGTCTAGCACATCTACATACTTGCCCAACTTCTAATGGTGATGAACAAATTTGTAAAGTCAGCGTGGCACATGAATGCTTCCCACTGGTGGATCAAACTGAATCCTCAGTAACCAGTACTTAAATACACTGTGTGTTAGAGAAATCATAAAAGCTATGTAAAAGAGGTATAAGGTTCTGAATCTCAATCAGCAATTACTCCTACAGGGTCCTACTACCTATTTTTTGCCACCTATTCTGCAAAAAAGCTGAGGGATCTGCAGACCTATTTTGTTTAAGAGTTTGAACTATTTTTTCATTGCCACAACCACAGACTGACACAAAAGCACTTAAACAACCTTCCTGTCTGAATACAAATAGTTCGCACCTTGTAGAATAGTAATTTGAATATTGGTAGTATCTGACATGTCCATTTAAGCATGATTTTCCTTCCTTATTGTCATTTCTCTCTACTATGGAAACACACATTAAACTTTTTTGTCCACATTATTAAATAATATTCTGTAACTGATGCTGAGAATAATACTGTTTGGCATGTTCTTAAAAGCAATGTAAACCAATCTGCATTAAGAATACTAGTTCAGTTATTCTGACTCATTAGTCACACATATTATTGACAATGTTTTTCCCTCCTCCTCTTTGTCTTCTGACCTTTAAAGATAGATACCACTAAGTTTAAACTCAAATTTTAAAATGTGCTTGTATTTGACAAAGAAATAGCACACAACATTTTTTTTTTTTTAACCCGTGAGTCATCCTGAACAAACATTAACAACTCTTCCTCTCAAAATTCCAAGAAAGTGATAAAATAGGACAGGTAGATAGGAAGAGAGAAAACACACCCAAACAATCACTTTTGAGACAGAAATAGAAAGTCTAACTTTTACTACCGTATTATTTTCAGGTTGCCATAAGACTTCACTGTTCATGTTTATACCAAGGATTTTAGAAGCTTTCAAAAGTGTTAAAGAAAGGTACTGTTAAACTCTTTTTTACAGATGCTCAAAGGGGCAAAATAGAAAGCTGCAAACTAACGATTTTGAAAAAAACTTCTAGCTGAGGCTACAAAAAGGTTTGGAAACTTTACCTAACCCTCTTGTAGCCTGACCACCAGAACTCTTAGCACTGAAGGTGCTCAGCATGTCTTGACAATTGTGCATTGTTTTCTAAGTTAAATGTTCACAGAGCCACCTATAATTAAGAGACCAAGTTCCTGAACCTAACAACGTACTTGGGCTAGGGCTTTACAAGAACCCCTTAATATTGCCCCTCGAGGAGCTCCTAACAAATAAGGATTTCTTTTAAACCAGATTAATTTTCAGCATATGAATTTTCAGCCTGTCCCTGTTTGGCATTTTAAAATAAGAGTGGGTTTAAATGTGTTTGCTGAATTGGTGCCTAAATACCTTCAAATTATGTGATTATTGATACAGGACCGAACACTGGGTTTGGTATATATTTGCAATTACATTCTGTTCAGTACTGCTATAGCTACTCTCCTGATTAAAACTGAAGCCAGCAATAGATAATGCTTCTAATCCAGAAAAGTGACAGTAATGCTTGACAACATTGCTATTCTGAGCAGTCCTTTAAAACAGGAAACAATATGCATTGCTTTAAAGCTGAGAAGGTAAGGGGGTATAAAACTGGGAGATAGAAAAGATCTTAGGAGTTCAGGAAAATTTGCATCATTTTAGGTCTAAGTAATTGACATTTCCCCATATTCATTTTACACCTAGCCACAATGGACCACAAATGAAGGTGGTCCATTATCTCTCTGCTCACGCAAAATTTTCTTTATTGCATTCATCTGCCTGATCCTGTTCCCACCATCATTTATTGCAAAGTGTCTATTAAATCAAGCAAACTGAGGAACGGGTTTTACATTCCCTTCATGTAAGTAGAAGTCTGATGGTATCAACATACGAGTGTTAAATATCCTTCTGTAAAGCGTCCGAGCACAGTTTTGCTGCTATTTTGGTCACCCACCTCTTCAAGGTGTTTTCTCCATTCATTCTTAATAACCCTAAGAACTATGGAGACTGACCAGTGCATTGACCTATCCTGATGATATTCTTCAGGGACAAAGTAGAAATTCAACAAAGTACTGTTGTATGTAACAATTTTTGTAAACAGCTTTGCAAAAAAACAAGATTTTTTTCTAACTAGCTCCAAATACGTTGTGAAATACCAGTTCTGTTCAACTGAAAAGGCGTCAAATAAATTCTTCAGTCCTGAAGAAGGACCTTCCTTCTGCCGGACATGTGGAGCAAATAGGCTCCAGGTCAAGTCATATGTATACAGACTAACTGAGAACAAGAGAGCACGTGAAAGACAAATGGAGTCCTAGAAAGATTAATCTTTCGCTTCATGCATACATATGGCTGGTAAACTTACCATTTTCAGCCCCCTATTTTTTTCCTTTTATATAATGGTCAAGGTACTGTTTAATTCTTGTATCAATAACAACAGAAGACTAAGCCATTGGCAGCCACTGCTATTACCTGCAGCTATACTGCCTTTGTTCTTAGCTCTGTTCTGCTTCCTTCTAATCCCCTAGCACGAAGGGCTCTGGTGAGCTGCTGGAATGGATTTGAGGGAAGATGCTCTTCCTCCCCTCTTCTCTCACTTCCTCTCTTCTCCAGCTGACTCACATACTGAGCATACTGAGAGAAACAGAGAGAGAGTCAAGCAAAACCTGGTGAGAAGGGAAAAGTGCATTTCCCTTAAAGCGATGCAAGAGGAAAGAGTTCCTCAGCAGAGGAGGAGTATGGGCCTTGTCTATGTGGCGTATGATGTCCACTTACGTTTTCAGGACTCAGTCCCGTGTTCAGCTCAAATCAGCACAACCTTGCACTTCAGGGTGAAATCCCCTTGGAAAAGGTTCCTGCCCAGCAGATGAGATCAGAAAGGCCAGAGAAATGCCACTTCCTACACACCCACATCCCGTGAAACCCCTGTGATTACTTCTCATTTCTCCTCACCTCAACTGTGTCACACAAAACCTACCACTGACTTTGTCACTGCAAATAACAAGGGCAAAATCATTAATGCTGGCCTTGAACACTGCAGCAGCAAAATTAAATTTTGCCCACTCAGTTTGGAAATTTTGAAGCAGCTCTGTCAGAAACAAACTATGTGGAAATCATGTCTACATTTCTTTCCAACTCAAAGGAGCACTGTAATTTTAGGTCCTATTTGCTAAACAGAAAAATTTTAAGTAAATACTACATAAAACAACAACCCCACACACACTTCTGTGAGCCCAACTTTCATCCTGTGATACTTTCAAAGGGACTGTTATATCCACAACAATTTATCTGTGAAACCACTTAAAAAAGGTTAAAACAATACACTTAATATATTTCTAGTGAGTGTGTCTTGCCTCTTGCTGCTGACCAAGAGATATCCTGTAAAGGAAGTAGCTAATCACTGTCTCCTTGGAAAATGTTTACAAAGGGACGTTTGGGATGATGTTATCTACATCCTGTTTAAGTAGCTGTTTTGTTCTTTTTAAATCAGATGGTGAACCAAAAAGTAGCATTCTTAGCAGTATTGTTATGCTTTTCCTTTCTGTATCTTGAGTCTCACTGTTTCTGGACAGTAGTTATTTCAAGGGTACCAGCTGTTTTTCACCTTATCTCTCCATACTTTATAAATGTGCATTTTAAGAAAGAAGGTGTTGCGGCATGGTTGGGGTTTTGGGGGGAGTGGGAGAAGGAAAGGAAGGAGATTCAGTTTTGTGCAATTCTTAGCAAAATCAATTGGTAAATTATATGTACACATAAGCATCCTGACGACCTGAATCGAAACTGGTAAGGTATGTTAATTCTGAAAGACAATAAAGGAAAGAAAACTATTTTGCTATGGACTACTGGAGAGAAACAGAAGTTATATTGACAATGCTCTTGGACTTGGTTATAGTAAATAAAAGCTCTTATCTTTCCCTGATGCCAGAATTAAATGTGATTTTGGTTTTAATGATACAGAACACAGACTTCAGTTAGCAATACCATTACCTTTCACTGCCTATTGCAGTATCATAAACAGTCCCACTCTGTGCTACTTCTGAAACAGCTGGGCATTAATGCAAGGTAGGCAGATGATCCTTATAAGTGGATGATCAGTGTTTACTGTATTTCAGCATTTTCCTAAATAGGAAAACATCAAAATCTTTAATCAGTAGAAAGGCTGAGGTATTACTTGTAGGACTGAGCCTCAAAGCCACACAAAACAAAGTGTGCTTCTACTCAGAAGAATGCCACCAGCTACTAACATTTTCTGACTTACCAGACTTGATGTTTTTATATGTTATCAAGATACATGTCCATTACTTTTCTTACTGGAACAATTAATTTCAGTCCACTGTTATTTAAAGTCTTCCAGATTAAAAACAACCCCCCAAAAATATAACAGTTTCAGTTACACATAGCTGACAGTGCAAGACTGTTGCCAATCAGCAGCTTGCAAATTATCTGTACAAACAACTAATGATAAACTTAGGCATAGTTCTTAAAGTAAATTTTAGACTCTGATGACTTTTAAGTTATTTAGGGAGTCCAAGGTGAAAATAGAAGGAGAAATTAAGTTATTAAAAATTATGAAATACCTAAATTTTCCTGGACTGGTTCACTTCACCTTGTAAGATTTGTGTGAAAAGAAGAAAAAGGGAAGAGGACTTTGGCCATTTTGGGGGGGATTTGTCCCTGCTTAATATCCCAGTCAGGGTACTGATGAAACTCAGGTACTGGTGCACTGTATGCACTGCCTGATGCATATATCCGTCTATCAGTGTCAAATTTGCTGGACTGAATGCAAAACCTCTAATTTGGGTTGTAAAATCATGCGCTCATTTATACTGTGCATCACTGGAATATATGAGCACTTTCACAAGCATAAATGCAATTATTTTCAGAGTATTGCTAAGCAATTGGATCAATTCTTACCAACATAGCTGTAAGTCAAGGGAAGACTTTATCAATCATCTTTGTGAAGTACAGCAAGGTGGTTTTTCCCATTTAAAAAGGGGGACCAGAGGCACAAGAGAAAGGCCACATAAGTTGTGGCACTTGAAAAGAGACAATGAGGACCTTTTTTCCAAAAAACTAATTATCATTACTTAGTGCTTTGCATGATCAAAGTACATGTTTTTATTTCATTTTCACTAGTGAATGTTCAGATTTCTGCAATTTCTGCAGGTAAAAGAATGCCCAGTCAGCATCCAAAACCTGAGGAATACAGTCAATAGATATGTAGAAGGCTCTTTTCAGCATCATTACTTGAAGGGCAAGGGACTCTAGGAGAGTCCATAGAAGATGCACAAGCAGTTTTCAATTATCTTAGCCATCAGACCACAATTTTACTTCTACAATCCCTTCCCCTAGTGACTACAAGCTTTGGTTACCTTCTGTAACCAAAGTGGATGAAAATGACAACTCCCATCAGTATGCCTCCTTATTTGCCCCTACTACATATCCATACTATGATCTGAATAGAAGCAGAGGTGCTATAAAAAGAAACTGTATCTTGTTTTATAGTTAAAGGCAATATTGACATCCATACACGCAATAAGACATGAATCTCCTAATTTTGGAGTACACAATTTTTCAAGGGCATCTCTACATGGTAACACTGTGATAACTGCAATGGCCTAAAGATACAGTCAAGACAAGATCTATAGGTAGAGATAATGCCTTTTATTAGACCAACTAGTATAATACAGGAAAAAGCAGACAGATTTCCAGATGTTGCTATTTTTTAAGTTTAGTAAAGCTTTCAACATCATTTCCTAAAGTATTCTTGTATTCAGTTTGGGACATTGAGGTCTGGATGGTTGGACAACTAGCTACCCACCTAGTAAAAAGCTGTTTGAATGGTTAGGCTCAGAGGGCATGGCTTGTACTCTAACTGTAGGCTGGCAGTGAGTAGCACAGGGGTCTATCCTGGGACCTGTTCATTTTAACAGTTATCAAGAGTCTGGGGGAGGCAATGCAGTGCACTCTCTTCAAGTTTGCAGGCAGCATCAAATCGGGATGACAATTCAGTACACTTGAGGGCACGGCTGCCATCCAGAGAGATCTAGAAAGGCTGGAGGAATGAACTGACAGCAACTTCTACGAAATGCAGCAAGGACAAATGCGTAGTTCTGCACCTGGGAAGGAAGAGACCCTTGCACCAACATAGGCTGGGGACTGACCAGCTGGGGAGCAGCACTGCTGAAAAGGAGGTGGAGGTCTTGCCAGGCAGCAAGCAGCACACAAGCCTGCTATGTGCCCTGACAGCAGGGAAGGCCAACAGCATCCTGGGCTGTATTCACAGGCATGGAGCCAGCAGATCGAGGGAAGTGATTACACCACCTCTACTCAGCACTCTAGATGGAGTCCAATTCTGGGCTCCCCAGTACAAGAAGGACATTGACAAACTGGAGTGAGTTCACCAGAGGGCCACTGAGATTTTTTGGAGGCGGAGCACTTGCCCTGTGAGGAGATGCTAAGAGAACTGGGCCTTTTCAGCCTGGAGAAGAGATGGCCTCAGGGGTCATGTAATAGCAGATTGACTGTACTTCTGAGAAGGTTATTGAGAAGGAGCCAGGTTCTTCACAGCAGGACATGGCAGGAGTATGAGAGACAACAAATAAACTGGAACAAGAGAAGATATTGTGGATATAAAGAAAAATCTTTATTATTTTTTTTTTTTAACCATGAGAGCAATCAAACATTGCAACAGGTTGCTCAGAGAAGCTGTGCAGTCTTCAGACTTGGATCCAACTGGATAAAGCCCTGAGCAACCAGTTCTAGTCCTACAGCTGGCTGTGCTTTGAGCAGGAGGCTGGACCTGAGGTCCCTTCCAAACTCAGTCATTTTGTGATTCTGTGATTCTCTGCAGAAACACTCTTCAAGTCTACTCAAAATCTTGTCTTTTTCTAACTGTGCCAGTTGGTCTGATAAGAGATACTGCTTTTACCTACAAACTATGTCTTGCCTGTAATTTCCAAGAATAAAAACCACAATGTTCCATCAAGTGGCAGCATGTTTACGCCTACATGGATCATTATTAGGACTGGACTCATTCAATCCATCCCACAGACCTTTGGCATTTGAACTGACAAAATGACTCACAGTAGCTATAATGATCAACCTGAGTGTTCCCTGAGAGTGGTGGGGAACCCATGGCTGGCAAATAACCTAAGAAATGCTCTGGCAAAATCCAAAACCAGTGAGGCCCGGGTATTCCATGCTCTACTCTAGGTTTTGACAATTTTCCTAAGCTTTTCCTTTTTCTCTTTCATGAATTCTAGTCTTGCCTCTTTTCTACCTTGTTCAGCTCAAGGCTGACTGCTGGACATTGGAAGGTTTAACAGAAGCAGCCTTTACAGAAGAAATGTCAGTATAGAGGTAAGTTGGATAGGTAGATCTGTTAGTAGCATAGCCACTAACTTTGTAAGATGTCTTGCACATAATATACAGAAACCTATGGCCCTTAAACGTGAGGAGGCAACAGCTACTGGGTGCTCTCAATTCCTTCTATTCTTGCAGAAAAGCTAGAACCTCAGAGGTACCTTATTGACAACCCAAAGCACTCAAATAAGATTAGTCCAGTCTTCTTCAACCTGACCTAAAGATCATGTTTAAAAAGAGAATTAACTTTCTTCTTAATTTACTATCCACGCTCTCAATCCTACAGTCTTACACCTTCAGGCCCCATCCTGCAGTCATGAGTATGAGTTTTATTGCCTCCCACTTACTAATTTGTATTTACTAAGCTGTATTTGTCCAAAATGTCAAGCTAGAACATGCACCATTGAAGGAAGGTACTTGTGATAAAGTCACAAAAACTAACACTGTTATAGGTCACATTGCTTCAGAGAGTGGAACATGCCATCCCTGGCCACTATGGCAAAGGTGCGTCAAGAGAAAAATGGCAAGAGAGTTACCATGATCTGATAACCTCAGTGGCGTTATCAGACCAAAACCTTCACTAACACTACAACTTTCTAAAAGTAGAAACATTTGATAAATTAGTGAAAGCACCCAAAGCCTAGATCATCCTGATCAAAAGTTATGACCCAAGCTCGGAACAAGACATTAGAAATGTTCTACTAGCTGTAACAGAAATCGACACTCACACCAACAGTAATTGTTCTGACATTACAAACTTTAATTGTAACAGGGAAGTACATTTAGATGATGCCTTAAATAGGGCTGCTATTCCTATCAGCTGTTCATACAGGATAGCCACACTTTGGTGTATCACAGCTCAGATGAAAGAAGTTTTTTCATGTGCAATTGCTAGCAGGCCCTCACTGATGACAACCTGTTAAACCCAATGATTCTGATTACTACCTAGGTTGCATAACATATATTGACTTTTCTTACAGTCACTCTTCATAGCTTTCCATTTGCTGTCCTTCCTTTCAAATATGTTAGCAAGCTTTTATCCTTTTCTGGAATTGCTTCCTACGCTGGATCGTCTGGCCTGCCTTTCTAATGTTGTCTCCTGTCCCCGCCACCTAGCAGATGTTCTGTCAGCGCCAAGGAACCTTCTCATTCATGATCCTACAAGGACACCAAAAAGCTTTTGGAATCAGGCTGTGATTTTACAAGGATCTATGTAAAACAGATCTAAGTGAAAGCTACTGGAAAAATGTGTGGTCTTGCTCTCTTGCCATTGTTTGATTGTGGCAGCAGTTGAGCTAATGAGTGGGTGGTGAAATGAATCAAATAATTGATACTGTATGGCAGAACATGTATCATTTTTAGTTGGGTTGGGTTTTTTGCTTTAATTTTTGTGTGCAACTCACTGTGTGGTTGTACAAGCTCCACTAGTTGGCCCATTGGGAAGAGCAAGAATATGGACCCAGGAAAGATGGCAAATTAAAAGAGCTTAAAGTAGATAGGAAAGAACAGCTTAAGAAAATTATTTTCACTTCGCTTCAAGGACAAGCTAGGTTCATGGACTCGCACTAACTTGGAGGGAGAAAGGCATATCCTGAAGTGCAACAGAACTTGAAAGATCCAGCTTGCGCTGAGGTGGTAAGCTGGTCCCTTCACTTAGTTCCAGTGGTAAAATCCAATTTATAAGTTACTATTGCTGCAAGATCTTCCAGGAATCTGAGCACAACAGTATAAAAACGTCTAGCTGGTTGTGTTCCCTTGGGAGCAATATGGCCCAACCTAGCCATCATCATCTTGCAACTCTGTTAGCATGGCTCCTTTGGATCCTAAGTTATATTTTAAAGTAATCATCTACTGATTGAAGCTCTGAGAACAGAAGAAGTATCTTGCCTTTCCACAGAGCAGATCTCTGAACCTCTGAGGACACAAAACAGGCATGAGTCTACTTTACAGTAGAAGACCATTTCTTCTGAAGAATGTCACATTCAAGGATCAGTATGTCAGACTGTTGTGTGAGCATGTAGGTTACAACTGAATTTTTGTATGAGATTGTGTACTGCCAGATTTACATATGGATTGCCTTCTGACCAAAAAGCTAGAGAATATTCTTTCTGTCAAACCTCCATTTATTTGTGTGTGTACGCATGCACGTGAACTTCTCAAGGAAAGTGTGTTACAGCAAAGGTAGCTGGGATGTAGCTCTCTGAAGCAGAATTCGGCCAGGAGGTTGGCTTGACAACATAATTGCTACAGATAATATCACAGACCACATGACCTGTGGTCTTGGGTATATATTAATATATTTGTGTTTCTTAAACCACAGTGACCTACAAGCTCTATGCTAGGAATCAGCTTAAAACTTACTCAGAAGGGTGTCACCTACTGAATCACTGATGTGATTTCCAGGAGTATGTAGGGTTTTTCCTTTTACCTGGAGGTCTTCTGCAAAGCAAAAGTCAGGTTTGCACAGCTCCTGTTGTGATAATGGTAGTTACCACTGTCTCTGAGAAAACGCCAGTGAGCTGCGTCCTTGGCAAAACTGATCATTTTGGAGATCTAGAATGATGTGCCCTGGTTGTTGGCAGAGAATTACTTCGAATCCCTGAACCTTACCAGTTAGTCTTAAACAGTTTACGAAAACTGTCTGGATCTCAGTGTGAGGCACAATGGCATTATGTTGCCTAAGTAATTTTTAAGAACGTAAACTGCGCTCTCAAAATAAGCTGTCGAGAATGCGGCAGCCGAAGCGCCCTGTGACCCAGAACTTTTGTACAGCTCCACCGTGTGTATTTCTCAACCAAAGACCATTTGGTCAAACTGTAAGTCACGGGATATGGGGCAAATTTGCCCTTTCAGATTTTCTGCCAGGTCATTTCTCCTCAGAAGCGAAGGAGCTGTCCATGTTGAGTTGGAAGAGCTCTCAGAAACTCCTAATTATGATACGAGGACCGTGAAAACCTCTGGGTCCTCTCTCCTTGCTCTGTGACCAGGCTGGAGGGACAGCGTAAGGTGCCAAATAAGCACTGAGCCTTTAAAACGACAATCGCCGGTGCGGGCATCTCAATTGTGTGCCCCCACCCCAGCACTGCGCAGATGCTTACGTCCCGCTGCGTGTGTGTTCCTGCCGACGCGGAGCCGAGTGACCTGGGCACCTTCCCGTCAGCCGGCCTCTCGCCAGGCCCCCGCCGCGCACCACCCGGGGCCGGGCCGGTGCGGGGCGGGGGCCGGTGCCGGTGCCGCCAGCGACCTTCGGATCCCTTCGCCAAGGCGAGCGCTCGCCCCGCCCCGCCTCTCGCCGCGGCCGGCGGCAGGTAGCGGCGCGGAGGGGCCTCGCCCGACACCCCACCCCTGCGCCGGCCGTTGGCGAGCCGGCCAATCAGCGCGCGCGGGCTCGGGGCGCGCGTGGGGCCACCCCACCCGCAGTCACGTAACCCCGGGGTGGCGTGGCGTGGCGTGGCGCGGCATGGGGGGGGGGGGGGGTATAGGGGCCCGGCCGCGGCGGCCGGTGCTGTTGTAGGCGGGGTGTCGCCGCGCTTGGAGCGGCTGGGGTTTGGCCAAGAGCTTGTCCCCCGCGGCCCGGCCCGCCCCGCCCCGGCACAGCCTTCCCAGGTGCCCCGGCAGCGGCTGCCCTCGGCCAGCGGGGGCCGCGGGCGGGCGGGCGTGCTGCGGTGGCGTGCCGGCGGCTGAGGCACGCGTGAGCCCCGGCGGCTCAGCCCGCCGTGGGGAGGGGGCTTGCCCAGAGGGGAGGGCCTGCCCTGCCCTGGCGAAGTTGTGCCGTGGAAAAAGTTGCGGCCGCTTTAGAGCCAGGCGGCGTGAGCAGGAGAGCGCGTTTGGGTACCTGGTAAATCCGGCGGCTTCAGAGAAGAGCAGCCCAGTAGCCGAGTACTTCCTTCTGCCGATAAGATCTTCGCCTGCGCTCGTCACGGGTGGCGGCCGCCGCCGCTGCCCCACTTGAATTGGTTTCAGACTCCTCCCGAGGCGAGACGGGGAGCGGGAGAGCGGCGAGGCGGGAGGAGGCGATGCGCGGGGCCGCGCTGCTCCCCCCGGCCTCCTCCGCCCCGCGCAGCCCCGCTCCCTGCGCTGCTGGCAGAGCCGGCCGGGCGGCGGAGCCGCGGCTGGCACCGACATGGGAACCTTAGGGAAAAGGAGAGAAAACCAGTGAGTCCGCCGTCGCTGTTTCGGTCTCCCGCTCCCCGCGGCGGCGGGACGGTGCCCCGCCGCGGGGCAGGCTGCGGTCCGGCCGCGGGCGGCGGCGGCGGGCCTCGGGGTCGCACGCCGCCGCGCCTGAGGGCGTGAGGTGCCCGCCCGGGGCGGTGGGGACGGGTGCGACGTGCTGCTGCTGCGCTGCCCCCCGCGGCGGGGCAGGCGGGGGCTTCCGTGGGGCCCGGGGGCGGCAGTCCGGGCTCCGCGGGGGGGGGGGGAGGGGGCGGCCGAGGCTCTCCCGGGTGGGAAGGAGAGGGGGAAAAGCGGCGCGGGAGGGGGGGTGTGGGGGAGGACTTTGTTTCACCCTTTTGAGTGCGAGTGTGCGCCGGGCAGGTCGGTCAGCGCGGGCGGGGAAGAGCCTCACGTTCCGGTGCCAGCGTGACAGCTGAGCGGGAGGGGCGGCTCGGCCCTCGCCCGGGCTCCGGTTACCTGCGGCGCCGCCGGCGGGCCGACTGCCGGGGGGACGCCGAGCGAGGGGCCGGGGCCGCGGAGCAAGGCTGTCCCCTCCGCGGCGGGGGACGGCCACCTGCCCCGGGTGTCAGTTCGCGAGCTGAGGATCAGTCGTTTGTGGTTTCTGCCCCACCGCCGAATAGCGTTCAGTGGAAACGCAGGGTGCTCGTCGTCCCCCGCCCCGTCGCCCCCCAGCACAGCTTTAATCTATTTTTCATGTCAAGTAACTGCTGCTGTAAGGCGATCCGTTCGGATGAATGGTTAGTTTCAGCCGTGTCACCGGCTGAGTTTTGCCTGTCCAGTGTTGACACGTTGGCCGCAGTGTTATTGTAAACTTTTTTGGGGGTGTGGACACTTTAGTTTTTCTACTCTCTGTTGCCAAGACCTAAAGTATCTTCTGCCGTAACTCCTACTTCATACTTCATTGCTACTGCATTTCTAGGATCCTCTGCCCTGTGTGGAAGAGGCACTGGAACAAACTTAGGAGAGGGGTTTAAGCTTGTAAAAAGAAAACCCGGAATCAGGCCTTTGCTCTTTTCATATGAGAACAGGAAGTCAGATCACAAAGCTAAGAGGGAAATTTAGAGAAAGGGGAAGGGAAGAGAACATTCTTCGCATAGCCGCTGTCAGCTTAACTACGGGGGAGCTGGGTGATGGTCACTACCTCTGCGGGGTCAGGCCTGTATTTTCCTGACTTTGAAACGATGGAGGTCTGGGGTCAGTGTTGGGTTATAAGTGACATCATGTACAGTTTTGTGGCTTTCCCAGCATTCAAATGAGACAGAAATTTAAGATGAGGCTTGAAATTCACTGGGATGAGGTAGGGTCCAGTCTGTCTTCATAAGGCATGCATATTTCCAACTTCATCCAGGAGTGCCTATACGGAGCTGTTTATGTCTTTTACCTTGCCTGTCTGTATGTAATATGCACACTGGATAAATTTCTATGCCTTTTCTTCCCAGGACTGTCAGTTTATTAATAAAGTCTTGCATAGCGTTCCAAGAAAAGTTGTAAGAAAACTTAAGATAGCATCTTAAAGATGCTGGAATCACTTGTTTAGAAAGACTGTGGAGTGTAAATTGTCCCTGAAATAAACCCAAGTTTTATTGAAACAACAGTGGTTGTTGCCCTTTTGTGAACAGTATGGTTATGCTCTCAAGTCAAATTTTGAAGTGGTTCCTGTTATTTGCAGGCAAAAATGTTTCAGCACTTTGCATCGATATAATAATGTGCCTATTTACTATTTCATATAGAATTATGACCTTGTATGCAAACAATGAACAGCCTTTAATATTATCTGTAGACATACACATTCTTGAAATCTAAGATATTATATCATCAAAATACAAGCCTAAAACCAGATATGTGCTTTATTTTGGTGTCTTTTACCTTTAATAATAAAGACATTAATTTAGTCACGTATGCGATTTTAAAACAACTTAGTAGGAAAAAGTAGTATAGAACAGATGCAAATTAATCTGTTTTTTGTTTTTTGTTTTTTTTTAAATTGTGAAATACTCCACTGTGAAGTTGCACTGATATTTTGTTTACTTAATAGTGATTTTCCAAATGAAATTAATAAAGCTAGTCTGGCATTTTTGAATGTTTGTAACATTTGATTATAGTTATTTTTTTCTCCTTTACTTTCAGTGGGCACAAAAATATGTGGTGGTAGATTACTGCATAACAGTGTTCCTGTTACATAGTTTGAGGGGGTTTATGCTTGTGCTGAAATCGTAATGTAAACATAACTCCCCAACAAAGAAACAAGACTTCTGGTAATCTTGACAGATCATTGAAGGAGCTCTATAACCTTAGGGTCTACAATCCACATTTAACAGGGGGGAAAAAAAGAATAAAAAAAAAAGTCATTTACTGAGCAGTCTCTTTGGTGTACGTATTAAGTGGGAGGGTTATGTCTTTCAGCACCATAGCTACAGGGACTTAATTGTCCTTTGAATTTCTCCTCCTTTCCCATGTAGTGTAAAATTTACCACTCGATCTTCTTGTATTTACTTCACTATTGTGCTTTCTTTTAGGCAACCTGCCCAAGCATGCAGCACTGCCCCTGAATCAGCACTTGAGCTGAAGCAGATCAGTCATTGTCCCAGCATCTCAAATCTTACCCAGGTCACAATGGTGCCGTTGGGGCACTTAGCCAAAGGGGCCACTTTGGAAGATCTTCTTGAAATCTGCATTCAGTCTTTTGGTGAGTGTCTGTACATTTTTAGAATCGTATTAATTCATTTGTGTCCTGGCTATGTTTAGGTCACTTACTAGTGAATTACATTGATTTATTAGTGGAGTAGAAAGATGTAACTGAGAATTTTCTATACCTAGGTGACTGCATATTTTTATAGGTTTCTGGATCTGTTTATGCATGTGTGTGTAATATATGCTAAGAGGTTAGTGTGACTACTGCTTTTTCTTGAGAGAATAAGACAAACGCCAGTCATCTATACTTCTATGTGTGTTTTTTGTTGTTCCTTCAAGTACCAATTTGGTAAACTTCAGCAAGTAATCACTATATTTTGCATATTGCAGTAATATTCTCATCATGTCTGTAAACAACATGTTTATATTAAACATTTTGAAATGACCAGGGCTATTTTTACACTAGGTGAAATAACATTGGGCTGCTTTTTGCATTATTAGTACAGATTTAAACTTGATTCTTTACAAAATAGAAAGAATCCAAACAAAAATCACAACTGTATACCTTTTTGAAGCTATCAGTTATCCATTTATCTTTTTACAGTAAGAATTGTAATATATGGACAAGCCTGAATCTTGCCTGAGCCCTACGTCCCTAGTTTCCTTTCCCAATTTTTTCATTAGTACATATGTTTTTTTTTTATATTATTAAAATATGTTAGTACTGAAGGCACTCAAAATGATTCTGAATAATTTGCTTGTTAAGTAGTGCATCTGTTCGTTAATGCTGTGTCTTTCAGTGCTGTGAGCTATTCCCAAAGCATATGTGGCAAAGTCTTAGTTGCAGAGTAGTCCTTAGAAAAATAAATGTACTTCAACACCCACTAAGCTCTAAAATAATTAATCTATATAGTTAAATAGTAACACGTAGTGCTGATCGAGTGATACAGCACATAAATACTGTATAAACAATCACTAATCTTTCATATTCATTGGATTTTTTTTTTTTTTTAAACTTTAAAGCCTTCTAATCAGCATGTGTAGAAAAATGCATGTCTGAGAAAAGTCGATGAAACATGTAATTGTCAATAATGTTTTTCTTTTTGGCTTCTTTTCCATTTAATTATTGTAAAGAACATATCCACTGAGCTGCTCTAAAGCCCTAATTCCTAAATGTTGATTCATATTTTTATGAGTTTTGGTTCACTTGGGGTGAGATAAGACATCTAAAGCATGTGTAAGACCTTCATACAGTTTTAATATTTTGACTACTTGATCAATAATACTGTGTCCACATTTCTATGAAAAAATGCTACTATAAATGTAACATTATAAAAATCTAGTAAAATGATTACGGTGATTGATTTCAAGTAGTGTAGGTGAAACCCTGAATGGGAGATTATTGTTGGCTTAATTATTTTAATACTTTATTTAATACTCTATGTATATCAGCTTAGACATGCTTATGTGTTCTTAGATTCCTGGGCATCTGTATATTATAAGGACTAATGTGACAAAAAAAATCAAGTGTACCTGTCCAGTTCAGCTATATATGCATGTGGATCTTTCTAAAGCATTTCATACTTCAGTTAGAAAATTTACCATAGCCCACTAAATTGGATTTTCTTGAACCTTGACAAATGGTATGTAGGTCTAGCAAAGCGAATTGTAGTGCATCTGCAAACATAATCTTAAACTCACTAAGGACTGCTAGAATTATAACGTGTGCTGCAGAAGTTTAGACTCTTCATTGGGCAATTCATAGTAGTAGTGTCTGTATTTGTACATCTTCTATGACATTATGCAGGTTCTTCAGCTATGTTGGAATTTCCCAGTAGGGTATTTAAATAAATTGTAAAGTGCAACTGTTACAACTATAAATAACCAACATAACTAAGTTCCTTAAAGAAGGGTCTTGTAGCTACCAACAAAAACACTATGCAAAATTCATTCACATCATTGTGCCGATAAAGGAAGAGATGGAAAAAACTTTAATCTGGGAGTTTGAGGAGGGGTGGTGGTAGCAAGAAAAATGGTGGGGAAAAAAGCATATTTGCTGAATGATTGTGAGTAAACTGAGTGATTGAGGAAGTCTCTTCCTGTGCATAGTATTAAAGTAAAGTTGTCACCCTGTACTCTAATAGTTCTATTTCAGACTGAGGTTATATCTTCAGTCTTGGATATGCTGACCTATAATATTTTGTATATTATTCTAGAAATTCATTATTGTGATCTCAGCAAATTTTATTTCAATATTAAAAATACAGAAACCCCCAAGATATAAGCACAGATTTGCTCTGTATATTTTAAGTTTACTTTCTGGAAAAAGCCCTTGATTCATTTGCTGTCTAGGGTTAAGGAGAACAATACGCAGTAGGTAGAGATGGTGATTTGTCACATTTCAGAATATATACTGCATCATGTTAATATTATGTGTACAATTACAAATACAATTCCTACACAAAGTATGCAGCTGAATTTATGTTCCTGGACTCAATTATACAAGTTTGGAAAAAGTAAATAATGTGTAAGAGAGGCTGCTGTCAACAATGGTGTGTAAGGGGAAGTTGGCAGCCTTTTCCTATATGCAGAGAATGTCACAAGAAGGTCTAACCAAGAAGGTATTAAGAATTAATACACACAGCTGTGAAGAACACAAGTGTAAGTATTTATCTTACAGTATGGATGAGGGGAAAAAGTGAGAAAGGGATATGCTAAGTTGAAGTTAAGAGTGAGAAAGCTAAGCTTGCCACGGTGTTGTAAATGAATTCCAGGATGTTTTGTAGAAAGACAAGTCTTGTCTAGAGAGCCAAGCTTAATCCAAAACCTGTGCAGAGGAGGCAAGGAACAAAGATTGGATCTTGGAGTTAGTGATACTGTCTGTGGGTCTACAACAGTGCTGGGTAGAAGATGACACTAGAATGTGGACAAAATAGCATAAATCACAGTGGTGGTGTTTTACCTGCTAATTCCAAAAGTAAAGAGTTAGGAGGCCTTTTGTTTTGTTTTCTTTTTTTTTTTTTTTTATTTTTTTAGAAAAGACCAAAAGTTTATTCAGTGTAATTACCTTAAACATCTACTTTGGGATGATTAGTGTGTGTTCTTTCACCTCTCAAATTTGGTTGTCTTTAGCTTGAACTGATGAATGATAGGCATGTGCTTTAGTGACAGAAATAGTGAGGGTCATATGAGGGAGTGTGAAGTCATGTAGATGTGGTTCATGATAACTACATCCGAGAGATCAGGTTTACACCAGTGTTTATTCAATTGCATGATGAGGAGATGCTGAAAGTAGAGGTTTCTTCAAATCCCGTGAAAGGTTGCATCAGGGTGTGTAAGATGAATTATTCTGCAAATCCATTGCCAAAAGAAAAGGCAACAGAAAAGCCAGGACGTAAGCTAGGGCAAGAGTTCAGGAAAAATAGCATGATGGGACGTTGAAGGCAGGAAGTGTCTTAGAAAGCAGTATTGGTCCTGAGATTAGGAGAAGATTTGTAGAGACTTGAAACCGCTCTTATCAGTTTAAGGAGAAGAGATTTGGTTATATAGGACAGTGATTCAAAACACGTTCTACATGACTTGGAAGATCTCTCAACATTGTAAGTAGCTACAGGATGCTGTTACTGCTATGATCTGGATTGACAAGAAGAGCTGTAGAGCTCAAGTAAATGCATCACATGTGATTGCCTTAGAAAAGAAGAGGAAGTGTAGCATGTAAGTGGAGCTGACAATAACTTTTAAAGATGAAAAAGTGATCATGTGGAAAGAAAGAGCAGTCATAATAGGGAAATGAAAGGAAAGAGAAATCAAAGAAGGGAAGAGAGTGCTTAGAGTGGAAGAGCAGGAGGTAGGGCAAAATCATTGAAAAGACTAGAAAATACAGAGGATTCAGTGAAACATCTCCATCAGAGAGGTTAATTCTGAACAGAAAGATCATAAAGAGAAAATTAAAGGTAGATGTTCAATTGGCAACAAGATGGCTGAAGTTGTGAGTTCAGGGAAGCAAAGAAGTAATAAATAGATCTTGGCTTGGAATATGACAGCTTCAGGAGGGAGATGATTTATTCTGGAGAAAATCTTCATTAGTGACTGTGATTCTGGAGTGGAATTGTAAGTAGAACAGTGACTTTAACCCCCTGCATCCATGTTTTTCCATTATGTAGTATATAAAATGCCTGGAAAAGAATGTAGTTTGACTGGCAGACAGTTCTCTGAAAGTCAATATGGCTTTGTCTCCTACTTTGCTGCTAGCTGTGAAGACACTTACCAGCTTTGTTGTTGAAACCAGCAGAGTAGGGTCTGCTTTGCTGGTCCACAGCCATATTAACTGTTTAATGCTGACAGTTCAGTAGAACACAGGAAGCATATGCCTAGTAGCACAGCCCTATGTTTTGCTAGTTCTTCTTACAGTATTCTTTGTGAGACTGCATAAATGCATGTTAACATATTTAGTCCAGCAAGTGTTACAGATCAGAGGCGAAAAATATATCGGCAGCATTCACTTCACTGGATATCTTGTTAACTGTATACCTGCTAACTACAGAAATGAAATAATAGTTGTTCCTAACACTTTTCACCCTAGACTGTCATGCTACTGTGAGCTTGATGTTCTGACTATGTGTTAGCAAGTCAGTTTCTATTCTAGCAGATACTTTTTTTGTATTTGTATCTTCACTACATGTTTGTGCATGGTAAGAGGTCCCTGTTTCATTCCTTTGACTGTAAGCGTTTCTCTTTATCTTATAAATGTACTTTTTTTTTTTTTTTAATCTTGAGTAAGGTTTAAGTGTGCTTATTTTTTTAAACAAATACAGCTTTCAAGTATTGGATGAACTATTTTAACATGCATTCAAGCTTATAGACCATGTAGGGTCAGAGGGCCTTTTCTGTGCCTACACAAAACATTTGTTTAAATTGTTTTTACAAGTGTTTAAAAACTCTGTTGCAATTGGGACAAAATGTATCTTCAGCATAGTGTCAATTTGCTATGTCCCTGAAGTGTTACTTAGAACTACCTAACAAACAATTCCAAGAGTGCACTTGAAAGTCATAACTCATACAAACACTTGTGTCCTCCTAAAAACATCTGAGGGTCATTTAAGAGCTGAGAAATCCCTAAGATCTCAAAATTTTAATATTATGAAGGTATTTCTGTCCTTAACCTTTGAGTGCGAGATCTTACTCATTCGCCTCTTACTTTTGAGTACTGGAAGCATGTATGTTGTAGCCCACAGAAGACCTATGCTTATTCTACAATTCAGGCACTTCAGTTACTGCTAGACAAGATGAATGTGCTCAATGGAAAAAAGAAATAATGAAACATCATCTTTAAATGCATGTTGCCATGTAGTGTCCCTGTGTCTGGTTTCTTAAGAGAGATGTAAGTAAAGTGCTTTAGGAGAGCAACCGAAATATTTCCCAGAGCGTGTAGCATAATTCTGTGTGGAAGATGAGCCACAATAAACTGTTTGCAGTGGATTTAGTTGTTTATACCGCTACGTCAATCTTCAATATGAAAAAAAAAAAGATTAAAATAAGATTTAAGCCCATGGCTAGTACTTTTCAAAGCAGTTAAAAATCATAACCTCAAAGATTAGCAATGTTATTAATAGAATTTAGGTGAACCTAGTGCAATTTGCAACTTCTAATGGTCATAATACTCTTGGACAGCTAGGTGTAAGAGGAGGTTGTGATGCAAATTGTTCTGCAGTGTCTGATCAGTGCTAAGCTAGCCTGTTGCCTCAATGTATGATAGAGATGTTTGTAAACAAACCTTAGAAACTCTGGAAACCACTTCCAGACTGATCTGGATGAAAGATGCCACAGAATTGTTTTGACAGAAATCAGAAATCTGGCAAAGGTGCTGGTGCTGGTTGCCTCCTAGGTGCTAGCTGCCTAAAACTGTACAAGTTAATCATAGTTAACATTTTCTAGAATAAAAAAATAACTACATTAGCAGAGCTGTCTAGTTCTATGAACTGATATTTTTATAGCTCAACTTTGTATCAATATCATGCAAAAATATATCGAGTCTTAGGAATTCTTTGAAAGCCAGGTAAGTATTGCATCCATTTTACAAACAATGAAACAGGCAAGTTAACTCATTAGGAGAACTGTAGCCATCTTCTCTAAAATACAGAAAATTTGAAAGTTCTATCCAGTTTTTCTGCTTTCAGTTATCTAGAAAAACCTATTCTACTCTTAACATAAGTACTTTCTTCCAGTCTAGTTAAAATATACAATAACTAGTAAAACAATCACAGTTCAAGTACCAAGTTTATCCTTTTACCAAATTTACCATATACCAAATTCTAACATAGAATTCTGACTCAAAAGCAGTTACATCTTTCGAGGCATATGCACACCCACAGAAGGCAAGTTTGGTCATTTACTTTTTTCTGTTAGGTTTGCCTGAATAGGCATTTGTTTTTATCTTATGCTCCACAAACTTGCAGGGTTCCACCCCTTGCCCCTGAAGCCTAGGCTGAATGTTGAGGTCTCCAGACCCCCCAAAAGTACTTAAAGTTTGTTCATGGTATTGTTCCGTATTAAAATGTTGTTGATCATTGTGTGTTAAGTAATCTGGGTGCGATTTGGTCATATACGGTGCAGAAACTTTAGTGTTGCTTGGCAAGAGAAACTATGTTAATGATCAATTAATGACATTGTGGGAACAGAAGAGTCATTACGGCTCTGTAGAATGCATGACATTGTGGGAACAGAAGAGTAGTTACTGCTCTGGAGAACACTAAGTGCTGTTTAGCTAACTATTAAAGTTAATTGTGATTGTACCAAAATGAAAATAGATTTCATTTTTAACCTGATGTCTGTGGAAAAAGTTTTCCCAAAGACAAGCAACTTAGATATCTTTATATTTTAAAGTTCCATTTAGCTAATTTGACTTCAGTCTTTTCAATATAATTTTCCAAAGTCAAGAAATAAGTAATAAAAGAAAATGAAGAAAACTTAGACTTCTTGCTTTATGAAGCAGTCTCCCATTTACTTATATTTACCACAGCGATGTGATAGAAAATTCTATCTTCATACCTCTAAATATAACTTCAGAAAAAAAATATAACTTTTATTTAGCAATGCAAAAAAGCTTAGATAGCAATAGAAAATAATTCATTCTCCTGAGGATGTTGTATGAATTTAATTCTTTCTCCTCCTCAATCTATGTATGAAGTTGAAGCAAGAAATAAGTCACTTGTTCTTTAGGCTTCCCCATGCATTTTACTTCCTATGTTATTTGGTTTGGTTTGTGTGTGCTTTAGTGTGAAGACTTTTAGTGTTTTGCTGTGTATCGCCAAGTGTGAAGACATGTTTTTACATTGCTTTTTTAAGTCTGAAAAATAAGGGGCTTCCCTTAGACTGTTACATAGTTCAGTAGATCTTTCTGTTATGCAGGACGGGCTGGAGGTTAAAAGCTAAGGTAACTTTCTAAACATGATATCACTTTTTTTCCCCCCATTACTGAGGTAAGACAGTCCAAGTGCAACCACTGGCAAAAGGCAAAGATAAGAGAGTACCTGTTGGGAGCTATTAAGATTACACTTGCATTGGTGATGACTTTAGGAATCCCTAAACACTGCAGTTTTAATAATCAAATGTATATGGAGGTCACGTTCAGAAAAATTCAGTGCCTTGTGCCGCCTGTATAGTGTCGAAAGATCATTTAGAGATATGCAGTAATATCTTTCTTTGGAAATACGGAACTCCTCCGGCAGAGAACAGCGTGAGATGTCAAGAGTTTCTTTTCTATTTTAACCTTTACATTTTTTGGGGGAAAAAGATTCACCCTCAAAATACTCACTTTGGGTATGGGTGAGATTGTCTTCTCTCTTCCTTCAGGAGAACCAGTTATGTTTAATGTTGGTCTCCAGTGTGTAGTGTTACTCTTTTAAAAGTGTGCATTTAAGAAAAAAGAAAAAAAAGTACTTAGGTTGAATAACATAGAAAACAATCAGATACCTTTATTAGTAATATTAACAAATGCCCTGCAACAGTACTTGGGAGGCATAAGACTCTTGCTCTGAACTAGACCAGCTGATGCAATGGGGCCAATAAAGCTTACACTTGAACACATGTGGGAATGTTTCTCTGAAAATTTGGCATACTGCAGCTAGCTTGAATTGGCAATTGGGAAGCTGCTTCTGTATGCAGATAATTTGATAGCAGTACCTGGTGATTAGGTATGTTTTTTAAGTTTGGAATGAAGCTGCGGGGGGGGTTTGGGGGTTTTTGTTTGTTTGTTCATTTCTTAAACTTTGGTTCTTTTCGTCCATGGTGAACAAGAGATGTTTCAGTCTAAGGGTGAACTGTTGTGGTTTAACCCCAGCCATCAGCCAAGCACAACACAGCTGCTTGCTTACCCCCCCTCCCCGCCAGCCCCTGCAGTGGGATGGGGGGGAGAATTGGAAGGGTAAAAGTGAGAAAACTCATGGGTTGAGATAAAGAGAGTTTAATAAGTTTAAAACAAACAAACAAACAAAACCAACAACCAAAAAACCCAAACAAAACCAAGAAAAACATGTGATGTGAAAAAAACCTAATTGCTCATCCCCAGCCAACTGATGCCCAGCCAGTCCCCGAGCAATGGCAGCCCTGGCAAACTTCAACTCAGTTTTTGTTGCTGAGCATGACATGATATGGTGTGCAGTATCTGTTTTGTCAGTTGGAGTCAGCTGTCCTAGCTGTGTCCCCTCCCAGCTTCTTGCCCACCGCCAGCCTACTTGCTGGTGGGGCAGTTGTGAAAAGGCATGCCCCATCTGCTGGGTTAGAAGCTACTTTGCCAGAGTCTGTAAACACTAATACTAGAAATATATCTGGAAGTTAGAGAAAAGACTAGAAAGCTGAGGTGTGTAAGGGAGGGAAACATGAAACAGTAAGTCAGAAATACTCGAGCAGGAGTAGAGTTGGAGCATGCATCAGTAATGAAAATCATGGCCAGGAACTGGGATCTAAGTGATCTGCAACATCTTCGAGTCCCTGAGAGGAAAGCAACTTGATGTCTGCTAGTCTGTTACAATTTGAATCTTTGGATGGGGCTGACTTCATACTTCCTTGGATCTGATAACTGGCTGCCCCAGGATCAATCATGCAGTTAGAGAGAAGCTTGTTATAAAACCCTGCAGCTGTGGGATGAATAAGTGTGAAGCATGCAGCTGGGTTCAGTGGTCAAATAGTGATACCGGCCTCAGAAGTTTCTGATTCTGTTCCAGGAGTCTCATTTGTCTTATCTATCCGTGCTTATGCCACCCCAGCTGTGTGGCCAGGCATTACAGTTGAATTATTTAAGAGTTGCCTGCAGCTCAAAAGCTGCACGTGGCTCCAGTATCGTGATTTAAAGCTTTGAAAAAATCTTGAACACTCAAATGATGTTTTGTAGGCTTTGGAGGAAAAGACTATTTGATTAAAAAGTTCTCATCTAAATTTGCTAAAATCAATATTTTAAACATGCTGTAGGACAATGTATGGGGGGGGTGTGTGTGTGTGAACTTTCTATCTTGTTCTGTGTACTTGATCTGAATTTCCAAGGCTAATGGAATGCTTTCCACCCACATTTCATTTGGTTTCTCTCGAAGTACATTTTAATTTTTCAAAATCATCCCATTTCGCCTTGACAAGAGCTTTTATCTTCTTGTTTTCATTTCAAAGAATTACCCACCCAGAGTTCTTTCTGCAAGATGTAGCTTCCCAAAAGCTATTTCTGAGAGAGGGTAATGGCTTTCCCTTGAGGTTTTTCTCCCCTAATGTTCCCTACCCTCACATAGTACAGTCTTATTATCCTTTTTGGATGCATATTAGACTCACTTGTGTCTTGAATATATCTGCATTGTTAATGAGTATTTGGAGGAACAGCAGTGGGTTCTCCCCCCCCACATTCTGTAGGGAATTTGAAGGGGGAAGTAGACTTGGAGAAGTGTCAAGTTTATAGGGTTTCTTCCAACATCTGTGTTTACTTGGCTTGTTTAGGGTTCTGTTGGTGCAGGATTGATCACAAAGTAGTATGATTCTTTCCTCTCTGGAAAATACTGATTTGTTCTCATTTTAATTTTGGAGTTTTCCTCCTAAGACCAATTACTTGTGTAAATAAATTTATGTATTACTCACTTAATAGTTACAAGCATGTATGGACAATAAGCCAATTTAAAAAAAAAAAAAAGCTTTAGCGCAATTCCCTGAGTATTTTGGTACTGTCTGCTAAACATTATAGCATTCTAGTTGCATGAGAGGGAACACCACCATCCTGTATAGAATTAAATGTAAGTTGGAGAGCTTAAGACTCCACCTGCTTTCTGCTTCAGCTAAAATTAAAACAATAATTCTTTTACCTAATTAGTGTGTCATCTTTGTAAGGACATTGTAATTAAGTTATTTCTGAAAGATATTACGCACTTAAAATACTGATCTGAAATAAAGAAAAATTCATTAAGGAGAAGTACAAAGTTCTACACTTAGGGTAATCAGTTGTGAAAACAGTAAGGTAAAATCCTTGATATATAGCATTTCTTCAGAAAAGGATCTGAATGGGAAGATGGATTTTAAAACTGAAGATAGTTTAATGATATTGTACCACTGCAGAAACTCTAAGGATAGAAGTGCATGCGTAGAGGGATATGTGTGCTTATTTTTATTTTTTTATATAAATACACACATTATATATGTACATTTACATATATAAAAATGTATATATATATATAAAGGTATTATGTACCTATATAAAATTGACAAATTTGGTGTTTCCTAGCTCAGAAAAGAGACAAGGGGAGCAATCCTTAAATAGAGAAAATATATTGATAATGGACAGAGAGTGTTTTTTCTGTCTGCTGGGGGCCAGGCATAATGTGCTTAAGCTTGCCCAAGTTGCCTGAAGTCTTTGATTAGATGGTAAGGAGGAGTCTAATGACGGATGTGCTCAAGTGCTGGAATAAGTCACCTACAGAGGCTGTGAAATCCTCATCACTGTAGAATTTTAACAACAGATTAAACTGGTTCTGAAGCATACTGGCTTTGAGAAAGCTGATTCTGCACTGGAGCAGGGGAATAGAGTACATTAGCTCCTAGCCCTGATTTCTGCCATCATCTGAGCTTTCAGCTGTCATTAAAAAATAAAGACTATTTCCAATTCAAAAAGTAAACACCCTAGTTTAAGTTGAAAGTGCTTGCTGACCCTCAATGGTGTCATAACTGATGAGCAGGGTGATGGCTTCTTATGAATCTGATTCTGACCAAATGTGATCAATTTAATGAAGAGAGTTAAATGACAGGGTACCAAATTCCAACACAGCAATAATAAATCTGTAGTAAGAAGACTACTATGTGTTGTGTAAGTTTTAAGCTGAAGGGGAACAGTGTTTCCTGTTTGTGAAGGGAAGTTCCAGGAAGTATCCATGAAATACTCATGAAATATTTAATTCAAATTTGGTTGCTTCTAGCCATTCTAAGATTGTCTCGTAGTACTGCACCTCTCATGTGGGGCAGAGACATTGACTTATGGCTGTTTCAGTTCAGTCACTAAACCCTAGCGTGTACTCCCACATGTACCTCCAGATTTCAGACATGTCTGTGTGCTTCATCGAAGTCTTTGAGACCTTAAGAACATCAGTTCCCTCAGTTTTCAAATCACATGCTGCTTTAGTAATCTTTGCAGAAATTTATAACATCATCTCCACGCCATCATCTTTAAGCCACCAGAAAAAAAAACACTTTGCAGAAATCTTGAAGAATTCGATGTAGCACATCAGTATAGCAACCCATGACTTTCAGCTTTGCACTTAATAAGACTGCCTGGCAATTGCTTGATGCTTTCTTGCATTGCATTGCTTCTGGTGCTACTTTTTGATAACCACTGGAAGACTTAAGGGAGTTTACAAGAAGTTATTCATGTTCTAAAGAAATTATTCATGTTCTTAGTAGCTTAGTCACTGATCACGTGATGTCAGTGCTCTGTGACTAATTTCTGATTCATTTCAAATTGTACACTAAGTGATAGAGTTGGAGCCTGCTTATGAAACAAAGACAATGCTTATGAAATAAAGGCCTCTTAGACCTAGAAAAGCTAACTTTTCTTTCTTGCAAAATTCAGTTCAGTTAAGACATCCTTGGCATTCTTCCTGTTGCCTTTATCATTGCACTCATGAGTGGGAAGGTCTCAGTACAATGATCTTCTCTATTGAACATACTCTTTCTGTTAAGTGTGTTTACCACAGGCTTCATGGCCATCAGGACCTGGTGAAAAGCGGGCAGTGTGCTCTTAAAGCCTTGCTTATTGGCCTTTGAGTACTTCGATTCTTTCAACTATTCTAGGAACAAGTGATACTTCAGTTATTTCTAAGTCATAGATTACAGGGAGCCACCAATTGGATTGTGCAATAGAGTGGCTGATGGGCCTACATTATGATGTTCTTACCCTTGTGCGTTCTGAGTCTCGCATATGCAATGGAACTTTTGTAATTGTAGTTTTTAGCAGCTTTGTGTTACTATGTAGATAATAAAATATTTAGCCCTAAATGTCTTTGTGCTTTGACTCATGTAGTGAAGTACTGGAAAATTATATTCAACTCCTGCTTCCTTGTTTGTTTCAAAGAATATTTATTAAAACATCTTAGTACAATAAAGGCATTTAGAGGAGGAAAAACGTGTAACCATTGGGTTATTTGTATTTTGGTGCAGTGAAACAAAACTAAGGCTTACGCAGTATTTTGCAGCTTGCTTTAAGGTAAATCAACTAACTGAAACACACCCATTCCACTTTATTTAGTATTCACTTAGTGGTTTTTGCTCAGCAGGGTGTGTGGTTAGAAACAGGTATACAAACGGAAGTGAAAATGAGTCTCAAAGTTTTAAAACAAACTGCTGGAGGTTCAGGACAATGCTGCAGAGGCATTCAGAGACACTTGCAACGCAGTCAGGAAAGCCCTCTTATTGGCTCCGCCGTTTGCACAGAGATAGTTTACCACTGCTTTTGTTACTTCCTTACACGCAGCTACGTTTAGCAGGTTAGCTCTCTGAAAAGAAGTGACCTAGTGGTCAGAGATGTGAAAGACCTAGTGACAGTTCTGAAACTGAAACTGAGCTGGAGTCTCTGCTCACCTAAGGCCCATTTTTAGCCGTTTAACTCCATGGATTTTTTTGAATTATGAATTTGGGAAATACAGATGGAAGAGGAATCAGATTCAATATTTTTCTGTTTAGTAACACCTGCTGGATCATGGTGTATGCACTTGAAAAGTCCTTCCTTTTAAAACTGGGCAGGAAGATGACATTACATATTTGATACTGCTCGTGTTTGTAAAATTGTGTGCTGCTACAGTTCCATGCAGGCTTGCTGTTAAGTGCTGAACTGTACTGGGAACCTTAAGGGGTTTTTTTTCTGCAGGGTGTTTATTTTGGTTTTTAAACCATCACTAATACAATGGTTTTCTTTGTGGAGATAAGCCTTTTAGTTGGGTGAGAGAATGGACAGCACAAAACTTAGTACTGCTTTAATGCGTGCAGAATAATTGCATGCGTGCAGAATAATTGCATGTCGTCATAATGAAGTCTATCTCTGTTGTGAGATAATTAGGTCTGAATGTTGTGAAGCACAAATGCACTTTCATTATGCAAGAAAATACCGTAAATGTGTTGACCTAATCACTAGTAGTAGTCAGAACATACTGTTTTTCTCTGAATTGTAAAATGGAAAAGAGTCCTTCTAGAGGACAGAAATTCAATCTGGAACCTGGTACCAAGTGGTACCTGTGTTATGTCATGGCAGAGGATTTTGGAATATGCACAAAGGAGAAACTGCTAGGAGAGAGAGTTATATGCTGTCTTTGTTAGCTGGAGATGATCTATATTGAGCACTTCTGAAAGCCTGGTGATTTAATTACAGCTGTGTATACTTAATAGTATGTGTGCACATGACGATTTGGCTTCAAAGTTAAGGATATATTGAACTGCTTTTCTGATTAAACAAGAGCTGTTGGATGGAGGCTCTGACAGAACACCAAGTTTTTTTAAAATGGGTGAAAATTGTTACAGACCTCTGTGTCCAAGGCCTAAAATAATTTTAGTCTTCCTGAAGACACTGGAAGAGTACAAAATGCCAAATATTAAAGGCCTGAATAAGTACTGATTTCTGATGTCCCAGCCTTCCTCTGCAAATTTCCTACTTCTCTGGATGAATACTTTGCTGTTTTGCCCTCAGTGCACCTGGTGTAATACCTAGGCAGTTTATATCCCGGAAAGATTCTCTAGGTAATGAATGAAATTATGTGAGAACACGAACAAGGAACGCATAAACTTCGGTTCATGCTATAAAACTGAGAACTTGTAGTATAAGTCAAAAGGCAGCTCAAGAACTTTTAGTTACTTGGGGTCTCATTTATGGGGCTATAGGACAAGCAGACTTTCCCCTCGCCCATATCGCTGTAAGTAGAATTGCTCCTTACAATTTAAGTATAACTACAGAAGATAGATTCAGAAAGTGGTGTCTCGTGTTCAATGTTGAAGATCACCTGATGCATAAAGTTCTCATTCTGGGCTTGATAGTGCTGAGTGGGTTGATGCATGTTCACATAGGCTCTGCCAGAATTTACTGATCAGGATTTTTCTGCCTGTCTTGCCTGAGAGGCTGGCTGTAGGTATTTCAAGACTCTTTATTGTATGAAGTTTCCTCCAAACTGACTAAGCTTTTGCTAGAAGAATGAAATTACCCACACCAGGTATATGATACCCAGCATATCCTCTGCTTTCAGGGCTTCAAACAGTCAGCTAAAACAATAACTTCACTTGTAAACTACAGATCTAGGCCATTCTGAGTCACCTTCCTACTAAACTGTATCTACTCTGCATGAAATAGTCAGCCTGTCTGCCAGCTTAAACTAAATTTAATGGAAAGATAGGAATCTCAAAGAATTGCTTGTGTAGAAGAGAGACATCCAGATCAGAACCCACATTGGTGTAGGGGCAGCTGTGCGAGACCAGCACTGGTTTGATTTGATTTCCTGTCTGGCCAGTCAGCCTGGATTCAAGCTTTTGTGTAGCTGATAGCTTTAAGCATGAGTGAGGAGTTATGGCATTGTTGTGAGGAAGAGAAGGAAAAGACTTTCAGGGGAGAGTATAGTGATAAAGGGCATGAATAGGACTATTGTGGAGTGAAGAACAGAGGAGACAGATCTAGAGGAAATCAGGCTTTATTAGTTCTACCAAAGATCCAATGTATTGTTTGAAAGGAAAGACCTGGGCTTGGGGTTCTTTTTTCACATTTGATACCTTCCTGTAGAAAGGCATGGAAACTCTTGCTGAATGACTAACATGGATTATATTGTTTTGCAAGTGGGCTAAGTTTAATGTTCCCTTTTGGTGTTGTGCAATTTAAAATTTTTTTTTTCCCCTCTAGTAATAGATGCCATTTCATATGCTGCAAATCTGCTGTTTCACCTACCTCTTCCATTTTGCCTTATTGTGCGTTGTTTCTGTATATTGTTTCTGTTATTGCTATTTTAAGTGACAAGTACATTTGCCCTCATAGAGGACAGTGTATTTAAAATTATTCAAAAAGGTAAATTTTCTTTTGTGTTTGAAATGGCGTCTAATTGCAGTTCAAGCTACTTAGGTTCTCTCATGGCAGGCTGTAGGAAAACATCATCTGTTAATGTTTACAAACACTTTCACTACTGTGTTTGTTACAGAAATGGAAACTATTTTAAACATTGTTACATTCGATGTCCTTGATCTTTTCTGAATATGGAAAAAACCCCCACAAGACCCAGAAGATAGATGTAGTCTAAAAACCTTCTTCAAGTGAAATCCTTGTAGCGCATAGTTCAAGGAAATGTGTTGGGACATTTAGGTCCAGCAACAGGAGTATGCATAGGTTAACCTCTGGGCTTCTGCATACGTTATATCTTGTTCCATGTGCATCTAGGTATAGATCCTAACCTGTGCACGTACTTTAGTGTTATGTATGTCAGTTGTACAAAAAGCCTCACAAACACTTAAGAATATCACCGTTCTGTTTGATAAGTTCAGTCATGCCACTGACTGACTGGTGTAGATCAGTAACTGAATTCTTTTGCTCTGCAATTCATTAGTTTGTTTCAAAGGTTATACTCATCTGCCTAAAGCTAAGCATTTAAGTGCATTGCTGGGCTGAGATCATGATGTATAATTATCTGGATATTTTGAGTGCTTTTGAGACATAACTGCCTTTTTTTTTTTTTTTTTTTTTTTTTTGTAAGGATCTTCCAAATCCTGGTAGTGAAATAAAGTTGTTGATATATAGCTCTCATCAGAACAATGATGCACTTCCTAAGTTACTAAGTTACTGCTATCTTTCAAATAGTGTAGGTGAACAGGCCTGATTAGAATTAGTGTTCTGAAAAAGCCTTTTGCAAGTTGTTTACCAAGGTATACCAAGATTTCAATATGAATACTCCTTTTTTTTTTTTTTTTTTTTTTTTTCAGATTTAGAAGGAAATGCATATCAAAACAACCAGCTGCTAAAGATAATTCTGGCCATGCATCAGTTTATCATCTCCTCTGCAGACATGCTCCAGAAACTCATTGATCTATATCCTTTGTAATATTCACCTGCTGTTAAGGTAATATTAGATAACTTGACAACATTGAAATGGATAAGTAGAGGATATTTAATATATGGGTGTATTACTGTTCTACTCATTAAACAATATACTTGTTCTTTACAGGTTTTGGTTGTATAGTGTGTTTTTGTTTGGTTTAGGGTTGGGTTTTTTTGGTTGGTTGCTTTAGCTTATCATCCACAGAGAAAAAGATGAAACTCCAATTCAGATTTGAAGTAGCATAAATCACTGTCCATTGGCCATGGAGGGACTACCTAGCAGGTATTAGATTAACGTAGGCACCTCAGTTAGGTACTGTGAACCTGGGCCTAAGTTTCAGATCTCTTTCTGTCCTCCATACAAGTAGAAGAGCAAAGAACAGAAGTGTAATTTTTGAAAATACTCTGATTGTATCATCTGGAGATGAAAATTTTCAACAAATACTATTTCTCACTCACACACTCAAAATTACAATGCACTGAAATAAATCATAAGCTTTTCCTTCCCATTTGTTCCCATTTTGAGGTGACTGCCTGGACTTATACATGTGTGTTTCTGGCTCATTAGGTTTTTCACAACAAAGCTACTAGATCATATTGGCAATACTAGCTTTTCTTAGGAATTGTGGAATATATTACCTGACTTCTTAGCTTTACAAAATGTTTACTCCTAATTAGATGAGCACAGCACAGGAAGCAGACCTGACAGGCTAAGAATCTCTAGCCAATTTTGGTACAATTTAATTCAGATAATTCTTTCTTCCCCCAGATTCTGTATCTTTCTGGGTTTTAAAAGCAGCGTCATTTACCACAGAGTGTTACTGTAGTGTTGGATTCTGACTGTCCTGCTGCTTCTCTAACCACAAGTGTTAGATCAAGTGTGCTAAGCTACAACTGTGGTGTAGTGTTGCATTTAACTTAGGCTCATGCACTCTTTGAAAATGGAAGGAAGTAATTGCATGTTTCTGAGAAGTAACGTTTTCTACAGTCAGAGAAGTGATTCAAACTTTTATCAGACTTGCATATTTTGCAAGCTTGGTTTTTGGCTCTGTGTATAGCTCCCTGTAAAAATATTGAAAGGTAAAGACGGTTTTGAATTGATCAGATAGTCTGGGTTCTTGTATTTTGAAAAACCTTGCAAATGTCCTGGTTTCACCATTTTCCATCCCCTAAATTATGTGAGTGATTTTAGATAGTTATGGATGATTTGTAAGCAATCTAACTTCAGACATTCAGTTCAGGGCCCTTCAGAATATTTGGGAACTTATTCAGACCTCACTAGTTCTATAGTCAGCCTAATTTAAGCACTTAATATGGGTGCTTAAATTGTGGATGGTATGTTCCGTCAGTTGCAGTAGATTTAGCATGCAGTTAATTTCAATCAGGCTGTGGGAGGATCCACAAAGTATTTTCATTGAATTATGTTTTTTAGTACTGAAAATATGTGTGTAATCTACAGCAGAAGAATCAAGATATGCATAATACATTTTCCAAATGGATTTTCCATGTCTTCAAAATATATTGGCTACAATATCACAAATTGTTTTATAGAGCTAATAGACTAAAAATCCGGGTGTTTCTTTCCAGTTATTTATACAGCAAATCAAATGAAAACTGTTGCGCAGTTAGGAAGGTGAGGTTAGCAAGGAGAGGCATTTCACATTTTTCTCTCCCATTGTATACAACTGGTTATGTTTAAAGGAAAATAGCATCTTTTTGGGAAAAGCTCCAGTGAATCGTAATTAACTGAAAAGGATTTCTTCATAAAAGCAGTAATTGATAAATTTGGTATTACTGTTTCAAATTCTAGTGAGATGTGCAAGGGCATGAGTTTTATTAGAAATTGTGAGGCATGTTGCAAAGAAACACCTGTAGAAAGCTGAATCATTTTGTTACTTAACACTATTCAGTACTTGGGCAGTTACATCAGTATTACTCATAGTAGTCATATTTGCAATAAACTTTTGCTAACCCTAATCTGATATTATATGCCATCAGTAGAATGATTCCTACTGCTTACAGATAGGGAATCATCAAGCATGTTACATTTCATGTCATATGTGAATGGATGTGGTTTTCCTTAACAGTTTTCTACCTATCTTAATGCTTTAGAAAATAAATCTTCTATGCTGTGTGTGAAGATATGCTATTTTGTGAGGTAAGAATATTCTTGCTTGGTAGCTATTAGTCTGCAGCTATCCATGTGCCATACCTAAGAATAATTTTGCATATCTTAAGCTGACATTAAAAAGAGAAACAGCTATACTGCTTCAGCTTTTCAAGGTTCAGTTTAGCAGCATTACACAAAAAGGCCCAACCAGCTTTGTGCAGATCTGTTGAAGTCAGCGCATGAATTGTTGGGTCACAGTTTTGAACTGAGTCTGTACGAATCTGTATCTTAAACATCAGTGAAAATTGACAGTGCTCAGGAATTGGTAGCATTGTGTCTAATATTATATAGGTCTATTAAAAAAAAAAAGTGGGATATTGCAGCTATATTGCTTATATTAAGCAAAACTTTATTGCATTCTGTAGGTAATTCTCCTTAGTAATTCTACTTAGTCACTTGCAATGATTCCAGATCACTTTTTTTTTTAATTAAGTATAGTAAAGTTTGATATCTCAGTTTACAGAAAACAGAACAGAGGAAAAAAAGATGCAACTTTTTTTATACAAAATGGGAAATAAGTAGTAACAGGAAGGTAAAATTTGTTTTAAGTAGTGATGATTTTATTATCTCAAAGCAGATTACTGGTTAGGTCAGAATGCTTTGGTATTGTATGAGATCTGGGAGCATTTTTGCTTCTAGGCAAATTCATACATACATGCATCTGTAAGAACGTGCATTTCCATTTTTCCAACAAGCACAGATTTTTACATGCATGTGTCTAGTGGGTCTGGCTGGGATGGAGTTAACTGTCTTCATAGCAGCCCCTATGATAATGTGCTTTGCATCTGTAAGTAAAACACACCAACGTTTTAGCTATTGCTGAACAGTGATTGCACAGCATGCAATTTCTGTTTCTCACTCTGCCCCCGCAGGCTGTAGGCTGGGGGTGAACTTGAGGTTGTGAGGGGACACAGGCAGGACAGCTGACCTGAATTGACCAAAGGGGTGTTCCCATGCCATACGGCATCATGTTCAGCAATAAAAACTTGGGGGGTAGTCATTCCAAAGTAGCTGTTGCTCAGATACTGGCTGGGCATCTTGTGGGAGATAGTGAGTGATTGCCTTTGCATCACTTCTTTGTTTGGTTAGCTTTTTTCTTTCAGTTATTAAACTGTCTTTATCTTGACTCACACATTATTCTCACTTTTGCCCTTCCTATTCTCTCCGTGATTCTGCTGGGGGGGGGGTGGGGAAGGAGTGAGCAAGCAGCTGGGTGGATACCTAGTTGCTGGCCAGGGTCAAGCCACCACAGTGGGTGACAAGTCACCTATAGGAATTGAAATATAAAATATATAACTGAAACAATTTGAATGCCCAACATAGAAAAGTGTAGTTCTCGGAAAATATTTTGTGCATGTGAGACTGAGTCATCTGTAAACTATTAAATATATTTAATTAGTAAATTTTTCTTCAGTTAATAGATAAAATTCCAACTACCATAGTGCATTTTTTTATGTCCAGACCAAATAATTTCAAGTTTTAAAGGGGTATATAAAATTATCTAGAAGTTCATGAAGAAAAAATCAGCATGCATATTATCTAGATTTAATGTGAAACCAGAAATTTTAATATTGAATTTTTTGCAAACATTTATGTAGTATAGTTCTATACAGCATTAAGACAGGTAGTTTCTAATTCATTTTTGATCTTGAAATTCTGATTTTTGATAAAATCAAGGTGGCCTAGCAAAAGCATCTAAAAGCAAGATTTATCCCCTGAAGTTGGTCAAGAAGAAACATAACTCATAAACAGGAGCAACTATCTAAATTTCAGCCTTGCTGATGTTAGAGCAAAACCTTTATTTTTGTGTTTCTGTATTTTCAATGTGCAATAGGTATTGGATTACAGAGTTCTGGGTTATGTTCAAAATGGACTCTAAACTATCCACAACTATGGAAGAATTTCAAGAACTGGTTAAAGCTAATGGTGAGGAGTTACACTGTCATCTAATTGACACAACCCAAATGTGAGTGCCAAAGTCGCATTATGCTTGGAAAACAAACTTTTGCTCTGAATTTCCTTTATTCAAATATAATGTCTCTCCAGTATAGCAGGATAGTGGTCCTATAGTGGGTTAATTTTAGTAAGTCATATGTTATCTATCCTTAGAAGAGTTTATATATCATTATAGATTAAATATATATTATGTAGAGGAACAGAATGCCTTTCAAGTATGACTTAGGTTGAATTTAACTGCTGTGTAGACTTTGTGCTGATTCTTTATGCTAGATAAATTTTACTCTATCCAGGGAACTTAGAAAATTTGTAGAGGCCTAATGATTTTGAAAGATCACTTGAAGTCAGTGAGAAAAGCGAATACTTTTTGATCGGGTAACAGATGAGGTAAAAAAAGTGTTTGTTTTTAACACCAAAGGTAAGTGAGAAGATACAGTTTATTACATTGTCAAACTCTTGATACTATTTTCTGTGATTTTAGTTATAAAATTCCTTGTCCTGTCCAGAATAAATCCTACAGCTGTATATCACATAGTTCCTTCTTGGGAAGAGAACCTTCCTTGTTACATGACAGTAAGATAGTTCTGCGGAATTGTATAACAGTGTCAATTCATACTTTGGTTGGAAATGCACAGGCAAAAGCAGAGCAGAATTTGGCATACATTTTATATCTGGTTATGAGAGAGAATATTTAGTTTTTCAAATCCAATTAAATTTCATTACTCTGTGGGTGAATAGCATAGGCAGACAGTTCATACTCAGAGGCTGGTCAAGGAAATGTGTAAGAATTATTAAATGGAGGAGCACTGGATGTGTTCAATGGAGACAAAGTTACGGACAGCAATTCTGGAAGTACAATATATAATCTCATGCTGTTTAGTAATATAGTTGTATTGTACTTATGTGCTACATCAATATAATAAAGACTAACAATAATGTTTTGTCCTATAACCTCTAATGCATGAAAGGAGCTTGCTGTTTAGAAATTCAAATAATTCACTTTTTATTGCAGTAAGGCATGAAAACAATGTTACTTTTGTATTAGGGAGAGAGGAAAAGTTTGCTCTTCAGAAAATAACTCAGGGTAATTCTGTTTTAAAATTTGTCTAAAAGAAATTCTAGGGATTGGTCTAGAAAGCTGACACAGCGTGTGAAGGCCAACACCAGTAAGAAACGGAAAGTCTCGCTTCTTTTTGATCACCTTGAACCAGAGGAGCTGTCAGACCACCTTACCTATCTTGAATTTAAGTCTTTCAGAAGAATATCAGTAAGTGATTATTTATTTATTTATTCAGTCATTTATTTTAAAGATGGGAAGGACGTAGAAAAGATGGGAGAGGGGTAGTATTACAACATTAACCCTGCAGCGCAAGCTGTTGGACAAGCTGAGTCTGTCCAGACTCTTTTTGTTTTACTAGTTTTGAAGGTGGTTGGTGGTACTTATTCTGAGTACATACCCTTTTGCTGCAGTCATTTCAGAGAGGGAGAGTGAAGCTTTTAAGCAACTGTGGAACAGAGCTGGGGCATGGTCAGTTGGAAGGGAGAGGAGTAAACCATTTGATCTTCTTCCAAATAATCTCTTTTTGTTAAAACAAGTGGTGTCATTGGGCACAGGAACAAGCAGCCTCCTTTGACCCAAATCAGTAATCAGGCTAAAAAGGGATGAAGGAAACTTGGAATATTCTCCTAGAATGCTAACCTCCTGTGGTTGTAGGAAACAGTGCAGCATTCTTGTGCAGTGACTAATGGACTGTCTGTATAGAAGATGTCCACTGGACTCTGCTTGCCATTTTTGATTATGCATAACAAAATAAAGACTAAGGATAAGAAAGCACTTGAGAAAATGCCATGTTTTTAATGTAAGAGGGGCTTAAAATATTTTATTAGACAAGCTTTCAAGTACACAAACAATTCTTAAGGATTTGTCTCATGTTTTCTTTCATTTGATATGTTTTCTCAGCTATTTTGGTAACAGTTAAGTTGCTAACTTCCCTAGGCACCTTGGCTTTGCTTGCATCCTTATATGCTACAACATTACTTCTATTCAAACCTGATACAGTTCACACATGGAAAAGAAAAGTGAACATTAGAGACCAGAATCTAAGATGGTTGCAAAGTCAGTGTGATGATAACAGTGAAAGCAAAGTGGTTTTTTTAGGGTTTTTTGTTTGTTTTGGTTATTTGGTGGGGTTTTTTTTTGAAACACTACAATCTGAAGATGAAGTCTGGCAAGGAAAGGGGCTCTCAATAGATTGTGGAAGATTTCACAGTTGTGTGTTAGTGTACTTTATTTTGAGCTGACAGTATATGACTCTTCATGTTTTGTGTTAAATTCAAAAAGCCATAGAACCAGAGTCATGCACAGATTACTGCCTGTAGGCAGTAATAATACGCAAAGCTTATATAATTCTTAACATTTTCAAGCTCTGTGCAGACATTAAGTAATTAATGATTAATAAGCATAACAAGTATGATGGCAGTCAGTGTCAGATGTGTCATAGAGTTCCAACAGTTACATACTTGTATACATTTTATATGCAGGGTCCCTGCATATGTTGTGGTATAAACTGAGTTTACCAAGACCTCAGATCAGAAAATAACGTGTAATTAATAAATAGCTATATTAATTAACTCTTTGCAGAATGTATTCACTATATACTAAGCCACAGAATCCTTCTGTTATTCTAACATGGCAGCATATACTGGGAGAAAGGCTGCAAATGACCTGCTGTGTTATCAGTCACTGGAATAAACTATTCATAGGTTAAGTCATTTGAAAGTCAGAAAGGAATACTTGATCCCCTGAACGTATAGAGCACACAGCAAAATCTTCCATGGGACACCATGTGTCTTGCAGCAAAGAAAAATGCAGGGAGTAGTGTTCACAGAGTAATGACTGCAGGTATGTTGGTGTTTGGAAACCATTTTAATTTATAGTTATAAAATACAGGGAGGCTACATTCTGTTGTAAGAATCTGGATTCTGCTTTCCTGTTCAGGCTCATAAGTTAGTCATTGCAATACCAGACTCTTGCATTATTTAGATACCTGGACTTCTTTACCATCTGCCACTAACAATCTTGTTACAGCTGACCTTGTTAATAAATTCTTGCACCAAAGTTATTTTGAAACTTTAAGTAGTATGTTAGATAAAAATTTATTCAGCATTTAAAAAAATTCCTTTTGTGAAGGAGAGAGCTGCTGAGAACAAAATATAAACTAATCAAACTGATTCATAATTGTACTGAAACTGCTATGAAGTCCATAATTATGTAGTCAGATATTGAAAAATTATCTATCTGTATAGAGTAGTTGCTTAAAAATCAAGATCCAGCCAAATCTGGCTGGGGTTCAAAATTCAAACAATAAGTATAAGTAGGTACTATGTAATCTCAGAGACAGCTCTTCTTATTACTGTTAATGTTTCTTCCATTTTTAATTTAATAAGAGGACAAATCCAGAGATGTCTGCTGTCATATCTGCTTTTTAAAGTTTTAATAGTTCTTATTAAATGGATGGAAAAAAGTTAAAAAGCAGAGAGAAAGTGAGAGGGGGAGAGCAAGAAACAAAAAGCAGCTTGACAATTTGCGACCTTTTCTTAAGGATCAATGCCATTCAGCATCTTCCTGTTGCCTTAAGAAAGGAATATGTGTCTATTACAGCTATGAATGTTTTTGGTAAGATGTTAGTATTAGTGGTCATAGTAAAGAATGGATGTATAAATCCTGTGTCATATTTTATGATGGTTCAAATTCTTGTGTATTCTTGTTAATGGATAAATCAAGGGAACAGATAAACATTGTATCAACAAAAACAAATGATTACTTCTCTTTGATCTTAATCAGAAAAATGGCTTAAAAAAATCTATTTGTCACATACAGGTGTCTACTGAACAATTTTAGATCGCTTTGGTTAAATAAGAGAATCTCACAAGCTGTATTAAAAATATTAAGGAATCTGTAGCCCTCACTCTTTTATGGTCTTATCTCAGTTTTAGATGAATCTCATTGAACTTGCTTTTGTATTAGCTTAATTCAGAAGTGTGCCCTAGCTACATAAACTGAACACTTAACTTCCTTAAACTATCACTGAGTTACTAGATTACACTTTGAATTCAGTTTCACCTTCCCTGAAGAAGCCTAGATGCAATGAATCTATGGAGCCACTGAGGCTAGGAGGAAGGCCCCAGTTCTACTTATCCTAGGGTTTATAAGAGCCAAGGCTCCTGAGATATACATGATGCAAATGATGTGATACAAATCAGGGTGAAAAGATGCTTTCAGCTAATTCAATTAGTTGAAGCCTTCTGCTTTGAACTGAACAAAGCTTTGACAAAGGAGAGATTTCAGTCTTATGGATATTTCGGGTGTAAAATATATCTTGTATATTTCATTTGAAAAGCAGACCTGTATCTGCACACAGATCATGAGGTATATGAAACTGTAGATGAGTTTTCGTTTACACCTTTTTTTGGTTTTTTTAAGTTCTCAGATTATCAGAACTACATTGTGAATAGTTGTGTGAAGGAGAATCCAACAATGGAAAGATCAATTGCTCTTTGCAATGGTATCTCTCAGTGGGTGCAGCTAATGGTTCTCAGCAGACCAACACCACAGCTTCGGGCTGAAGTGTTCATCAAGTTCATTCATGTTGCACAGGTCAGTTAAATTTTGACATGTGTTGTTTAAGAGCCCTTTAGTTGCTCTTCCCACACTACTACTGCAGGGTCAGCTGGGGGTGTTGGCACTGGTCTCCTGGTTCATACATACAGCATGTGTATTTGTGTATGCTGTGGTTTCATACCAAGTATTCAGATATTACAGTGACATGGCACCATGGCTTTCTCATATCCATTCTGAAGAAATTATTTTCATTGAAAAACTAGACTTGCTTTTGAATCAGCTGGTGAGATTCCAAGCTGTGACTGCGTACCTTTCCAAAGCATGAACCACTATCATGCCTTTGGCCATGATTAGAAGCATTTCTACCAGATATGCCTTACTGGATAGAAGCAGAGCTGCTATGGTCCTATTGATATTCTTTGCATACTAATTCAACTGTAGTCATAACCAAGATAACAGGCAGTGTTTCCTAGTTGTGGTAGAGTGTGGGAAGAGGGAGAAGTACTGAGGAAGTACTTTGAAGACTTACTGTATCGGCATAATTAATACCTGATTTAATAACAGTAGAATAAGTACATGTTACACCCAGTAAAATAACAACTCATTACCAAAATGAATGAAACCAAATGGATAGTGGCACAAAACTTGTAAGACTTTAGAGGAAGACAATAGAGGCAATGTAGAATTGGGATGTGCATATTGAACAACTTGAACCTTTAAATAATAAATACTGATTTTTTTTGTATGTCAACACAGAAGCTCCACCAGCTGCAGAATTTCAATACGTTAATGGCAGTGATAGGAGGTCTTTGTCACAGTTCCATTTCCAGACTCAAGGAAACAAGCTCATGTGTTCCTCATGATGTAATTAAGGTTGGTATAGCTCCTCTAAGTTTTACAAATGAGTTAACCTTTAACTTTTTTGTCATCGCACACACAAAAAACAACCTTACTTCATTGGATAAGGTGGAGAGAAAGACAGGAAAAAAGAAAAAGGAAGACTTCCTTTGGTTTTGGAGGGTTTTTCTTTGTCTTTTCATCTCTACGATACCAGTTACTCCTACACTTCCAACCCCACCTTTCTTCAAGATTTGTACAGCTTCTCTAAAGTTTCTCTTAATACTCAGATGTGACAGGCTGCATTTCCATTTATATGCAGTAGTACAGAGTAGCATTCAAACACAAAAGCAGAGAATTGGATCCTAGAACATTTGAGAACAAAACTATTGTCATCCATAGCAACATTAACCATCCTGAGTGTATGGAATGCTAGCACAGAGCTCTACACTTTGAGTTTAAAACTGAAAGGATTGGTTTTGTTCATCTGATCTTTCCCTATGACAGATTTTATCTAGTTCAGACTTGAACAAACAGCTCTAATACACACATTATAATGCAGTGGAATGTTAGGAATCAGTTGTAATTTCCAATTAAATTCTTGTGAAATACAGACGGATATATTTTTTGCTGAGATTCTGGCTACTAAAACTGTGAAGGAAAGCATATTTTCTAGCAATGGCTTCTTAAGAGACTAATATGCTTTATTATTTTATCTTGTTTGGGGCCTGAAAGATTTCATACAGGTATCTAATGAACCTGATTTTATCACAGTACAATCAGCTTGAATGAACAGTGCATACCTGGAGTGTAGACCAGAAACATGACTTCCCACTGATAATGGTTGCAGCTCTCAGGATTGTCGTGGTTTAACCCCAGCCAGCAACTAAGCACCACGCAGCCACTCGCTCCCTCCCTCCCTCCCAACGCAGTGGGACTGGGGAGAGAATCAGGGAAAAAAGTAAAACTCGTGGGTTGAGATAAGGACAGTTTAATAGGACAGAAAGGAAAAAAAAGAATGATAATAAAAAAATGACAATAATAATAATAAAAGAATTGGAATATACAAAACAAGTTATGCAGAATGCAGTTGCTCACCACTCGCTGATCAATGCCCAGTTAGTTCCCGAGCAGTGTTCTGCCCCCCAGACAACTCCCCCCAGTTTATATACTGGGCATGATGTCACATAGAATGGAACATTCCTTTGGCCAGTTTGCGTCAGCTGTCCTGGCTGTGTCCCCTCCCAACTTTTTGTGCCCCTCCAGCCTTCTTGCTGGCTGCGCACGAGAAGCTGGAAAATCCTTAACTTAGTATAAGCACTACTTAGCAACAACTGAACACATCAGCGTGTTATCAACATTACTCTCATACTGAACCCAAAATATAACACTATACTAGCTACTAGAAAGAAAATTAACTCTATCCCAGCCAAAACCAGGGCAAGGATCTATAAAACCAGTTAGCAAGCTTATTTTAGAAGCATGCTGTTTTACAAATTTTGTCATTATGAGGAGTGGACTGCATATGTGTCCATCATTTGAATAACTTTTTGCATCAAGAAATTGTATACAAGTGCTAAGAGAAAGCAGGTAAATAAAAGCTGGTAATTAATGACTTGGGAGCACACTTTAAAGTTTAACTGTAACAAACAGTTTGTAAAGGTTAAAAATCAAGGGGTTAGACAGGAACTTCTGCAAGAAAACATTGGTCTGTTGATTTTATAGTGTTGAGTCAGCTTTGTACCTGTATAGTTTTAAACAAGGGAAATTTTTATATTGCTAGACTTAAAATTAATTTGGCCTTTACAACAAGTCCAATATATTGTTTCTTCTTCATTTCCATGGAAAAAAAGTTTTCTTAAAAGCACAGATGTGCCACCTTGAACTGTAATAGGAGTTCTGGTCACGCTGTGATGGGACCATAGCACAACGTAGGGTTTCTCAGCCAGGACTTTCCAATTCCAGCAATTCCAGATGGTGAGCTGGAGGCCAGAGAAGTGCATTCCACATTTGAAGGTGAAGATGGTTGCTTTTATGAAGGTCAGAGAGCTTGTGCTGTGCTTACGCATTAACTGCATACGCATGCCCTTGATTTGAGAGGATCCTATTTCTTTTCATTGACTAAATAAGGAATGGAGGAAGACCAGCATTATAGATTAGGCTGTAGATTAACTATCTGTAATTACATATTACAGATAGTTAAATTAGGTGAGGTGAATACCTAGATTTCATTTGAAGCCTAAAGTTTTAAAATCCATTTCAGGAGTCATTGTGAGTAAACCCTTAACAATAACACGGGAAATTCTTGTGCTGTATGACCAGAACAAAACCAGTAACCGATTTTGATTTTTTTTTTGTTTTCTTTTTATTTTTAGGTGTTTAATGAAATGACAGAACTGCTTTCATCTTACAGAAATTATGATAGTTACCGACGTGCCTATAACGAGTGCAGTAACTTTAAGATCCCAATCCTTGGGGTCCACCTGAAAGACTTGATATCACTTTATGAGGGCATGCCAGACTACTTGGAGGACAAAAAAATTAACATATACAAACTATACTCTCTCTATAACCATATAAATGAGCTGATACAACTCCAGGAAATGCCACTTCCCCTGGAGGCTAATATGGACCTTGTTCATTTGCTTACAGTAAGTCTGTTAGATGAGATAAATACCTCCATTTAAAAAATAATTTCATATATCTGTCAAACAACTAAGTAGAGAATTCCATTAACTATAAATACATAATAACATAAGATTTTTTTTTTTTTTTTCCTTTAAGGAAATATACAATAATAGAAGAAGAGAAAAAGTTAGTGATACTGATTTATCTGGCAGCAAGGGTGAGGTACCAGTTCAGCAGTATGCTTCCAATTATTTCTGTAAGGGAAGGAAATGTTTCTTTCTGCTTTGCTATAGTAGTATGCATTCTCTCTGTACTTTCACTAAGGAAGTGCTCTGAATCTTCTGCTGATTAAGCCTAAATAGGGAGAAAGGTAGAAAGCTTCCTTGGAGGCAGAAGATTGCATACAGAGCTTTCTTGTGTTGAACACACAAACTTTCATTTTTAAAAGTTCAGTCCCTCAAGATGTGTAAGGTTAACATACCATATTTCTAGCCAAGTTTCTTCTGGTACTAAAGAAAGTACTATGTCTGACATAAATGTTAGTCAAATATAGTTGTATTACTCTTCCAGTCATATCTAGTCAGTGCCACATTACTAACAAAATTGATACTACCTAGGACCTATGTCACAACAATAGTTTTAGCTTCTCCTAGTAAGTTAAAATACTACCTTTTATTAAAATAGTAAATCTACCTTTCTTGTTTCTCAGTTTTGTTTGGCCTTAAGTACCTCAGCTTGGAAAAACTAGATAGGCTGCTTCCACTTTCTGGTTACAAGTCCTGTTTTAGCAAAAAGCTAATAGATGAAAATGGTTATGTGCTTGAGGTTATTTGTTCTCTCTGGGAGCACTCGTGTGTGAAATTAGGCATGTATGCCCAGGGCCTGAAATAGAGCTACATAAAGTGGTGAATTTCTTCCTGCTAAATGTTTTAAATGTTTTGTCTCAAATTATTGTAAGTCCCTTTTTTTTTTTTCCTAAAACTTTTATAAAAATGGTTATTACAAATATGTAGAACTTTGGCCACAATTTCATGCAGCTGTATATGACAGGACATAAATTAAAAGAATACTTCATTTCAGAGCAGGAGCTTCTGATGTACTAACATTCCAGGGCACATAATTTTTGTGTTTCTCTGATTTTTCCAACAGTCTTTCTCCTTCTGTTTCCTTTAGTCATATGCTTTCCCATTAGCAGGCAAGTCAGTTTGAAGAGGTATTAATAATTACATACATAAGTTAATAATTCATAGAGGTATTGTAACATTTGGACTTTTGGTTTTTGAGTGTCAGAAACTACTTTAAGATTTCCCCAATAATCTAAAATTGTTCACTATTACGACTACAACAGTAATTCTTGCAGTTGTTCACAAGAAAGTTATTGCATATCTGCAGTTTCAGTACGGTTATTAATTGGATAAAACGGCATATTTTGGTTTCTTAATTTATATCCATATGAACGCTGCAATCTTGGCTCTCTGTAACAAGTTTATATTTTCTTTGGACTTGCTATGGATTGAGGCTTGTAACACATTTACGTCTGGCTTTTCTATTCAATCACATCTAGTGTGAATATTATCATGTAAATATTCAAAAAGTGTCATGTTACCTGTCTTCAATCTTAGCTGGAAATTTGTTTCCAGTCCATAAAATATTTGCTATACTATTTTCCAGGACACATGCAAAATCAAAGGTATAAATTTGATAATTTTTTCAAATTCCTTTATTTACCCAGGTGTAATGTTTCTTGCTTTACATAACTGCTGTTGACAGCTAAAGGTTCTCACTAAATATATGCAAGTCCATCTTTTATCCTCATCATATACTTCTCAGTTCAGTGTGGTCACAGCTGGATTGGATAAATATGACATGTTGAAACAAGAGTTTTCTGAGAATTTGAGTTGGTGGACAGTTTCATTGGAATGGTGCTTTTGTGCTTTGTTGCATGATAGATCACTTGAATATTATGGGAGTAACAGTTTTTTGCAAGTTACTTATTAACTGACTGCTAATTATGCCTATAGTCACTTACTGTGCTAATGACTGTAGCTGTGTAATGTTACAGATTTCCAGATAACGGCAATAATAGTCTGGAATTTAGAAATGTACCCATTTCAAATCACTGTGAACACCTGTGCAGCTCAAATGCATTTTTTCTAGGTGCAACCTAAATTAAAAGTTAATGCACCAAAAAATACTCATGCATGCCACAAGCAAGTTTATCAAGTAGCAGTGACTCTTTTGGGCTTAAACTAATGTTGTGTTTGTTTTCAGCTGTCCCTTGATCTTTACTACACAGAAGATGAAATTTATGAGCTTTCATATGCACGAGAGCCACGAAGTCACCGAGCTGCTGTAAGGGCCTTTACAGATTCTTAACAAAAAGATTTTTTTGATGAGTAATGTAACTTTTATCCCTTGCATTCATTTTATTTTATTTTATGCTAAATTGAAAACATTTTAGCTTTACAGACTGAGCAAAATATGTTAAAGCATAAATTGTTTGGTTGTTGATGAAGCCTAAGCTAGAATATATGGGAGAGTTTACACCATATCAGGTTTTATAATATGAACACAAACACAAATGAAGTTACTTGTGTAGAGACATGACATCAGGCTCAGTCTTGGAAACTGATACTGATTCTTCAAAATGAAGAATTCTGATGTGATTCAAATGATGAAACCCATGAGTATTATATTTTAGTTTTTTTCCTGTTTTATAAATACAGAAAAGACAGTGAATTTACAGGGCTGTCAGTGAACTGTGACAATTTAAGGAACAACCACTGTTTTGGACAGTTCAGGGAAGAGCTTCCTCTGAAGTACCATGTAATTATCAAAAGTATCCTGTTGGGTCCAACAGGCCATTTTTGCAGTCCTGTATCACATAGTCCACTGTCACAAACGAAAGAAGTGTAATACCGAAAATCTTTCCATGTGGTACTAATGAAGTTCCGTTCAATTTATTCTAGCCTTTGACACCTTCCAGACCACCAGTAGTTGCAGACTGGGCCTCAGGAGTAGCCCCAAAACCCGATCCAAAAACCATCAGCAAACATGTTCAGAGGATGGTAGATGTAAGTACGGTTGGCCCATTTACCTTACATATCAGTTGTAGCCTTAATCTCTAGGTATGAGAAGATACAAAGAAGGGAAGAATTACTGGACACATTCAGAGCTGTGCCGAGTTTGTAAGCACTTCCATCCTCACAAATAGATATTTCTGTGTAGCTGTAAATAGCAGCAGCAGCAGCCTGTGAGGCATGCAAGGAAATTCCTTAAATGCCTAAGGAGGCACTGGAGAGTGTGAATGCTGGTTTGTATACTTCCAGAGTCATTCTTCCACGGAGCCAGAGAGTCCATTTCTATCAGGGACTCCAACATCGTGTTTCGTCGAGTCTGAAAGTGGGCCTGTCAATGGCTTTGTTACTAGCAGCCATTGCTTTTTCTCTCTCTTTTGGGTCACCTGCTTTACTGGAAACCATCAAGTAAGCTCAAGTGATTGATTCCAAAACTGATGGGGAGAGAGAGAGGTTAAGAGTTTGTCTTTGCATCCCTGCTTTATCTCTTTTCCTTCTAAACACTTACGATATTGCTAGGTATCCTTTGATACACGCCGTTTTGGAATATATTTCTAAATTTGGCTTAGGTATGCTCCTTGCCTTAGGGCCAGAGACAAACAGTAATGTTCCACAATTGGAAATAGGTGTCTACATGACAATTCTGTCATATAACTACTTTTCACATAATAGTGACCTGATGAAATAAGCTAGGCAGCTACACTGATTCAGCTACAGAGATCATCACTGAGAGGGCTAATTGAGAGCATTAGTACAAGTTGTATATGTAGGCCTGGACATAATGATATTAAAGCGAAACTGAAAAATAGCTGTCATTGTGTAGTGAAGCATGTAGTCCAGCCTATGTTGACTTATCTACATTTTGCTACAAATCAAGAAATTGTAATGCTGCTTTAGTAGTTAGACTGTTGCACTGTTTAATAGATACTGGGAGAAAGTGGGAGAGGAAATCCATAAATATTGTGGAGACTTTCTAAAATGGTAATTCAGCTCATCCTTGTTATAAACTATTCTACTATTATCTTGCACAGTCTGTCTTCAAAAATTATGACCATGATCAGGATGGATACATTTCCCAGGAAGAATTTGAAAAGATAGCTGCCAGTTTTCCATTCTCATTTTGTGTAATGGCTAAGGACTGGTGAGTACCTAGTTCTGCTTATCAACTTTATAGCATCTGTTTTGGGAGGGGGTTTGGGGTTTTTGTGTTTAAATTTTATTTCTGTCATTAGTATGGTAAAATCATCCTCTTCACCCACAAATAGAAGTGAAAACATAACTGACAAAAGCATCTTCTGAATGTATTGTGAATGACATCTTCACGAGCTTACAGCAGTGGTAACCAGGCTGATGTAGAAGAAGAACAGATATTAGAAAAAGAAACATTTTTTTTGAACAATATTCAGTATATACTTTGGGAGCAGTTGACAAGATTACTGAGATCACTGTAGTTTTTGGCCCATGAAACTATCGCCATTTTAAATTGCAAAGATATGTTTAATTCTCCTTATGCTTTTAAGAAAAATGTATGTCTCACAAACAACTTTTCTTGTTTATTTCCAGGGAAGGTCTGATTAGCAGGGATGAAATAACAGCTTACTTTATGAGGGCTAGCTCAATCTATTCCAAATTAGGACTTGGCTTTTCTCACAACTTCCAAGAGACCACTTATTTAAGGCCTACTTTCTGCGACAACTGTGCTGGATTTGTAAGCTTACTTTTTAGTATATTATGTTAATGTTGTTTGGAATAATGCCTTTTTTTTTACCTCATAATCACCATATGTCATATACATCTATTTCTGTATATAAAACGCCAGTGAAGCTATATAGGACAGCAAGCTTCTGCCTGCGTAGCTATTTAAGGTACCCTTTACACCCTTCTTGGCAGTACTATTACCTGTTTAAACATGGCTCCTACCTTGTGGTGTTTGGTTGTGTCACCAAACACCTTCTCAGGCAAGACTTCCAAATCCAGAGCCTGCCACTCCATGGGGCTGTTAGAATGCATGTCCTGGTACAGACGTGACATGCCCCCTGCCTATGGCACAGAAAGATCGAGTAAAACTGACTGTCCTACCAATCCCCAGTTTCGCTGGGATCAAACAAGGGTGCTGAGATTAGAATTCTCCCATCTACTTCAGCTCCACAACTTCTCTGGGGCTGTCAGATCTGCTGATAAATTCATTAGAGACTAGCTTAAGGTATTTTGTTTGTGACTGAGGAACACACATAAAATATTCTGTTTACCTTATGCTAAAGAGGTAAATAGTTCATATCTTGACCTCACCATTAAAAGGGTAGAAACCCAAGATATTCTGCAGATGTTCAGATCTTAAAAGTGAGTGGAGCTTTTAGTGGATTTTTATATCTGGAGGTATCAAGTGTGCAGAGAAATATTTTAATACATAGTCTTTCTGTTTGTTTGAATTTCAGCTATGGGGAGTCATTAAACAAGGATACAGATGCAAAGGTAAGGTACTTTATACTTTTAATTTTAATCTATAATTGATGGTGAATGACAAAAAAACCTGATCATCCTGAGATCAATTGCTGTGTCCATGGACCTATTTAATCTGACCTCTCAGGGAGGAGAAGACTGATTCAAGAATAGTATGATAGACAGATGGTCCAGAAGAAATGCAAAGATGAAGGAACTAAAAACTGATAGCTCTAACCCTTTGCAAAACATAACTGAATTCAAGAGGGTTTGGGAACAAACCCCTTCTATTCCAAAGGGGGCAAACACCAACACTGTGAAAACCGTGCAGCACATTCACAACATGTATTTTGCAGAGTTTTCTTCCTCATACAGGTATTTGCTTTCTCTGCAACTCTTACAGTCAGAACACTGTTGCGACTGAATGTTGCTGTTTTGTATTTTCACAGTGAAAAGGAGTTTGGGATGTATATAGCAAAGGGATGTCGTTGGTCTGTTTACCAGATGTATGTTGTAACAGGTAATGCATGTAGAGAACACCAAAGAAGCTTTCTTGCTTCTTGGGGAGGCAACAAAGTGTGAGAGCTGATCTTAGATGCTACAACAGAGCCACTGAATCATGTAAACTTTGTTTTGTTTACAGACTGTGGAATGAACTGTCACAAGCAATGCAAAGACCTGGTTGTGATAGAGTGCAAGCGAAGACCCAAAACTTCAGTTGCAGACAACAGCCCAACATCGGCTCTTGCTTCAAGCCTCTGCCCAGTAGGAGTCAAAGAGCAATTCCATGGTGAGAAAAGATCACATTAAAAAGATTAAAAGATATAGATAATCTTTCCTTTGCTCCTTTTTCTTTTAAAGCTGAGTTGTAGAGCATCATTTTAGGTTTTGTTAGTTAACTGCAGTGATTTATCAACATACAAACTAGAAACAGGTGTAAGTGAGCCTGTACCAAGTAACACCATTCCAGTTCTAGTCTGAATAAGTAAGGACTCCCTTTCTGGGAGATCTCTTGTCACACTACACAATGTGTGGTGCACAAATTCTACGAAAACTGAGTAAATCTTCTGCCAGACTCTCATGAGAACTAGATCATATGAACTGAACAGCTGACAGGTTCCCTTAACTCTCTCACTTTGTGACAAACAGGTCTTGGTACACTCCAGTTTTTACCATTGTTGTCACATTAAGCAACTACTGCACTGCTACAGTTCTGACTCAGATTTCAATCTGGAGTTTATAAATTCAGTTTACTTACGTATCTGTGTGCTAGGAAAACCAACAGCTAATTGTGTTTATTTTTTCCACTTCAGTAGCTGAAACTACAACTCCTCTTTGTCCATTCATCTTTCATTTAATCAGAAATGAAAAATTACACCTCTCTGTTCTTTTCCCCTTATATCAAACAAGCTGTATAAATTTTTCATATTGTGTATTACCATGTGGGCCTCCAAAGGAGGAAGTGTTGTCCTTGAATAAGACCTCAGGCTACTTTTGTTTTGCTTTTCTTTTGATGTTCCAACTCTCTCCATACTCACTTTCTTTGAATTTCTCTCCTGCTCTTTGCCTGTATCTAACATTCTTCAAATCTATTTCTTGCCACTTTGATATCAATCTTTTGTGTTATATTTAAGATTCATACTGCTGCAATCCATCTTAGGCTTCCTATTAGCATTTATATAGAGCACAATGCAGCCAGTTTCCCTTGATAACTGACCATGTGCACCTCTATGATTGCACCTGCAATGGCTGAAGCACTGCATAATAACCACCTTGTAGGATGTCACGCTTATAAAGAGATTGAACCGTAGTGTGTTGCCCCATCATCACCTAGTGTGCCAGAACGTGGTACCTCTCAGCACTACATCATGCTGAAGAATGAGAATTCAGGTCTAGGTTGAAGGTGTAAGCCTCATCTGTTCATCCATATTCTCATTTAATGCCCCAGAGCCTGCAGCAGCTACTGGACTGACTTTGTTCTTTCTCCTCATGTGTTTGAACATTCAGTCTCATTTTGTTTTCTTCCCAACAACAGAAATTACTTTATCTGAAAAAGGTCTTTTTAAATCCTTTAATCACATCTCCTGCCCACTGCTTCCAGCATTGTGGTTCCCCCCGCCCCAGTTTTTACTTTTAACTGCAAAAGCTAAAGTATTTTAGGATGACCTATAGAAAAACAGTGTAAAACTAAAACCATCATTATTTCACCGTTATAAAAATGCATGAGATGGGTTGTATCTTACAGCTGCAAGTTGTGATAACGCTGAAGTAACACCCGGGTTTAATCTTCCAGCCCAATCACTAAGATCAATGGTCTACATAAAACCTCTTAGCCATCTAGAGGTTTTTCTTTAGCTGACCTTGGTGGCACACCTGTTTTCCTCTTACTGATCCATATTTATGTTACTGAGACAAGGCAAAGAGTTGTTCCAAGAGACACAACATTGAGAAACCTCCAGTGACACCTATTTTGGAGAGCAATGAACGTAAAATCAATAAAGAATAAATGTTGGCTTATTTCTTAAAATCATGTTTAATTACTGTGCCTCCTGTTTCTCCTTTCCTGGGATAAGATCTTGACTGAATTTACTATGTATATTCTACAGGACAAGAAGAAGGACCGTTCACATTTCCTAATGGAGAAGTAGTGGAACACAATGAAGACAGCAAGGACCGAACCATTATGCTCATGGGTTCCTCAGCTCAGAAAATCTCAGTGAGACTGAAACCAGCTGTGGTTCATAAAGGTACACAGACTGATCACATACTGCTGGCTGGTGATGTATCTCGTAGGCAGACAGAGAAGAAAGAACATAGGATGCCAGAAAATCCTTATCTCCAGGCAGCTCCACCATCCCCACGTCCAAGCCCCATTCTAGGCCGCAAAAAGGCATATGTTAAATGGGAAAACAAGGACTCCAGCCAGAAAATGAAGGAGGAGCATCACAGCTGTAAACCCTCATACCAGGAACTTGAGCAGGTACAGACATGATGAAACAAATTCTATTTTACACAACAGTACCATAAAGCGGTTGGAGGGTGTAGGGTAGTGGCTGGGTGGGAAGGTGTCACCTTACTCCAAGGTAATTAATTGCCAGAACAATCCATGAGTGGCATCATAAATTCTTAGCCACTTTTACTCCAGCAATGCTTCACTTCAAGCATAAATTTTAGTACTAGCATAGGGCTTAGGAAATAAATTTTGAAGCCCTTGTTATGATTACACTGATCCCTGTCAGTCTTAAAAGTGACACGCACGAATGTGTACATAATCCAATCACTTAGAACAGGATGGAACTCCATAAAACGAGTAACGGTCCCAAATTTCTTCCTGCTTTTGGTGGCCTCTGCTTCCCTAAGAGACAGAATATATGGGGTGGGGAGGGTGGGGAGCTCTGCTTTTGTTCAACTGACAGTAAATCCCTTCTTTTTTTTTGATAACTTTAAGTCACCAAGAAATTTTGCTGTGTGAACAGACACGATGCCTCTTGCTAGATTTCACCTGCATCAGCCCAGTTGTGGCTCACCTTGCTCTACAAGTGTTCTGACAAAGTAGCTATTCATAAGGCTGTGTCACCTCAGATTTGGCCCAAATTCAGGTTTGTAGAAACAACACCTTTCCAGACTGATTAAAGAGACTATCACAATATCAACAATGCAGCTCATAGATGGATCTAGATATGATTATGAGAAACAAAGGTGAACTTATTTTCATACTTTACTCATTACTATTGCTATTCTGAGATGGACCAACATGGAAGCAGTCCAACAACAGGACCACAGCCTGATCTTAGAATGATCAGTGTAACTTTCAAAGTATCCTTCGTTGTTGATAAAATGAGCTCATCTTTTATGAAAGATGATTGGTTTATTAAGACAGAGATTAAGACAATGAGAAAGAGTTCTCCAGTACAGACCAATTCTCTTCAGTCAACAGTACATTCAGTATAGACAAGGATGTGAAGTGTGGATGTACTTGTAAGAACTGGTTCTTTAAAATGTCCCATTTATGCGAGTCCCACAATTTACGCTTCTCCTTGCTCCCTCAGCAGATCCTGACCTCAATTACTGAACAGCAGCTGATGTTATAAATTAATGTCTTAGATTATTGTACATCAATTTCTGCATTCGTAGAGCAGTAAAGTGTGAGCTGTGTTCTTGTTTCCCCTAGATTACTGCTGCTATGACAGGAGCAGTGGAGGGTGCATAAATGCAGGTTGTGGACATGACATCAGATACCAGCTGCTGCAAAGTTTTAAAAGTATACACAAAGGATAGAGCAGTGACTATTGAAACATTCAGATAAGTTACTGGTTCTGTTCCACTGATAAGAGCTACTTACGTTTATGTCAGTCAACCTAAACATACAACCAGAGAGTCCTGAAACAAATTCAAAATGAAATAACCATTCTCTATTTTTTTTGTTTGTTTGTTTGTTTAGGAAAGAAATATTCTAAAGGCAGACAATGAAGGTTTAAAGATCCAACTGGAACAGGCACATAAAACAATTGAATCTCTCACAATCCAGAGAAGAAGCCATGTAGTCGACAACCCACAACACAGAGACTGCTCCTAGCAGACAAGACAGGAAATCTCCTATGGAAGAATGTAAGACTGAAGGAGGGGTTGTGATAAAGCTGCTTTTACCACGTGAACTGGAAAGAGAGTCTGAAGGATGTTATACAGAAATACTCTCTTTACTGAACCCATTTCCATATTAAACATACACTCCCAAATATACAAATCCATTCCTTTGACTTAAGGTAATTTAGCATTATGTATGCAATGAAAATAGTATTTTCTGGGTTTGCTTTTAAAAGGAGTGACATTGTTGCTGGAGTTTCTGCTCATGACGAAGACCATGCGGATTCCCCAGTGACTTGGCTGCCAGCAGCACACCTTACTCTACAAGTGTTCTGACAAAGTAGCTATTCATAAGACTGTCACCTCAGATTTGGCCCAAATTCAGGTTTGTAGGAACAATGTTTGATAAAGCAGAGTATTTAATTAAAACTGTAGAAATATTCCATTAAGAGAAACAATTCTTTCTCATTGTGGCTGAAACCAATTAAAATCATGAAGTGAACTGTCATCTTTATTTCCAAAGTTTAACAAGAACATCAAAATAAGTAGTTAAGCTAATGATATTTGATTATTTGATTCTTAGACTTTGTTAAGATAAACTGACAATTTTTTTAAACCTCTTTCAGAGCTTTAGAAGTCCTGCTGCTCAAATGCTTACCTCTGTTAAGGTAAAATAGATAAGACTATAAAGAGTTTATATTGAATACTGCTTCCATTTTTGTGTTCCATGCCACAGCTTGGAACTCTTAGCCCTACTTATTTGGCTTAAGGGATAACTTGCTGTCCACGTATGGTAGATACGGGACAAGGCTGATTATTTTTCTGTCATGTCAAAGTGGATGCCATTGTTGAGTAGAACCTTGAGGGCCATATTATGAGGAAAACTGTACAGTAATTCCAGTGCAACAGTTACTGTATTCCAGAGCTCCTAACAGCTTCTGGTTCTAACCAAGGCTTCTCCATTTTCTCTCTCCTAGATTTCACATGCACTTTAGGTAAAGAGTTAAGATAAATGTGCTCTTATGTGTGTAAATTTTGTACAATAAAAGGTGCTAGGAAGGTAACTTTAGTTTTCTTAAAGCTATGAATTGTACATATTGTTAAGAGACAACAAAACAGTCTTTCAAGTTACTGATAAATCTACTTGTCAGAATAGCCGATTTTAAAATTGCATTTGCATTCCAAGAGAATCTGTACGCTTACAGTTGTATAAAACTTGCTTGCATTTATCAAACAGGCATATGTCATCACACATTTAAACATCAGAAACTTATGACTTCAATGTATTTACCTACAAAGTCCACTTAATGCTCCTCAAAACTTGTAAGTTACAAGTCCATTATAGATTGCAATGTAGTCAACCTATTATAATAGCATGTGTGCTTTGTGTTCAAAGTGGTATAAATGTATGTTCCACCCATAATTTATGGTCATTATCAAGTATATGAATGCTTTATTTATAAAAAAAGTCCATTTGAAACTACTTGCCAGTTTAGTGATTCTAAATTCTTGTTTTGAACTTGGATTGTGCTTGCATCTCCATGTATAAGTAAAAACAAATGGAGGGAAATAGTAGTAGTAGTGGTAGTAGTAGATTTTGTTACTTTATGTAAATAACTGAAATGCATAGGACAAAAACCAGCAGCTGTGAAGATTGTGCAGCTTTTTCTTCCTCATACACTAAACCTGAATTATTAACAATTAACATGGAATTGCACTTTGATCAATGAAGCAATCAGAATGGCTTTCAGGTCATGTCTGCAAACTTGCTTTGCCCATTTTCTGTAAGCTTCTTGATTATGTCCTCTGTTCAGGGAACCACAGCAAGGCATATTTCTAATAGGCATTTAGCAAATAAAAGTCTGTTTCTGCAACAACTAAAATAAAAGTTGAATATATTTTCACATACTTTGAAAATACCCCAAAAGAGCACCTAAGACTCATAAATCTTGTTGTGTAGCTAAGATAACTGCTTGCTTGTGGTCTAAGCTCTGGATTCTAATAGAACTTGTGTGTGCGCATACACTTTGTCTATGCTGGGGGGGGTGGAGATCATGAACAAACCCTTATTTAAAAAGAAAATTCCCTAATATCAGCAGTTGGCCCAAAGGCTACTGTGTTACTAGGTTGAATACTTGATACTCAAAATTGAGTTATGACCATAGATTTGTACAATCTTAAATGCTAACTTAATGTTTCTCTGTGTTGTCGTCCTGTTCCTATAAACAATCTGAATGACTTAAAAGGGATCTGTTTGCAGGAATATCTTACAGAACAAGTATGTGGTGCTTCATGTATGCTGAAAACTTCCTGCTTCAAAGAAGTCAGTTGATACCCAGAGAATTTCAGAGCTCTCAAACTACCTTCAGGTTCTGTTTGCCCAAAGCCCCTTATACTCTTCTCTCTCTTCCCCCCCCAGCCCCAGTGGTAGTCCCTTCTTATTTTTTTCAGGACTTCCTTTTTGCTGCATGAAAGACTAATAGCAGAAACTGACTACAGGGATACTGCTAAAACTGACAAAGCTACTGAACAAAAATCACTCACATCTGTATTAATCTTCAAGCTGCTTTATGCTAGGAAAAAAGATACAATTAAAGTACTAAGTGCTGTTCAAAAGTCATGTTAGCAAACACTGATACTGAAATTTATCTTGTCATGGATAATTTAAATGAAAAGCACTCACCTTTGTTCCTTCTCTAGGCTCAGCTGTGTTTCATGTACATACAGGAAGGAATAAAAAACAAGTGCCCCCCCCAACTACTGTTTATTTTTTAAGTGTGAATTCTGATCATTTAAAGATAGAAGTAAATAGATTGAGTAATATCACAATTAACAAGGCAGGGCTAATTCAGATTAAACACAACAGCCTTTAAAGTAGCTTGTATGTTTTTGGAAATACATTTTTGTTACAGTAGCAATCTGTTATTTTGTTGTAACTGATCTCTATGGCAACTTGAAAAATTTTTGGTTTAATGCTGTTTGAGAAGATTGAAAAAGTATACAGATTGTAAAGATTTTATATAAATTGTAAGATTTCTGTTTAATATTTATAATAGAAAAGATATTAAAATTGCATTTCATGACTCTGATTTTCTATCTCAAAGAAATCTAAACAACCTATATTCATCTTCCTTGACTCTGTCACCCAAGATGCTTCTGCAGGATTAACCTAGTACCAGAGTCCCTAGTCTAGTTTGACCTTCTGTGAGCCCTGGAACATTGCCTGAGAAAATTTAGGAAGCTAGGTATTTGCAGATTATTCTTTCAGTATTTTAGTGGTTGACACAGTACAGACACGGTTTTGCTACTCATATTCCAAGTATTAGAAAGAAAAATTCTTCATTAGCACAGTCTCTCACTTTTGTTAAGAAGGCTAATTCTGAAAAGATTTCACAGCATGATAACCAAGTTTAAAGGAGGCTTCTGTAGTGTCTGCTAATGCTGGCTATTACACAGACAGCATTGTAGCACCCTGAAGACTTGCTATTCTTTACCTTGTACTAAACCTCAAAATACCTTATCTCAAATATGTTTTTATATGGGGTAATGAACATTCATTCAGTTATCTTCAGTCATCTGAGGGAGGAGAGGGAAGAAGACAAGGAATGCAGACTACTGAAAACACAATTCCTATTTATATGGGCAAATCTGCTCTACAGTCTTGCATATATGAAACAAACTGTGTTTTACTTCATAATTATAGAAATTAAAACCCAAAAACTTCAGAAGTGGGGGATGTTTCCTTACTTCACATAAAGACAAAAGTAATGATCATATAGACCTATGTAATTTTTTTTTTTTTTTTTTTAACCAAGATAAAATTTAACTGAGATTCCTTAGTAATCCCAGACAATGTAATAGGGATATATTTGTGACATGCCCTGTCTGTTGAAATCTTCCTGTATTGTAATCTACAGCCTTCTGCATGTTGGTCAAAATGTATCATCTGTTACTTTTTATGATAATGAAAAACAAGTTCCATCACTACTGTAAGTCACCAGCAGGCATTCTTCCTTAGGAACATATGATAGTGGATCCAAATCACACTACACAAGTGATGCAAATAACTTCAACTACAGTACTTTATTCCTTAGTGTTTACAGCTCTTAACAAAAGTGTCTCTCAAATCCTGAAAAAAACCCCCAACCTATTTTTCAATTCTTGATCAAACAAAACAATATTCAGGTAGATATTCACTAAGTGTGAATAAACACAAAAATGCTCACAAACATATATATGAAAAATCTTTTACTTACAACAGAATTTTTGAAAATACTTTTTTTCAAGACAAACATAGAAAATTTGAGAAGAGGTTTAAATCAATTATTTTTATGGTATTATTGCATCTTTTGATAAAGTAAAAGCATACATTCTGACAACAGAGGACAGAAAAGGATACCTCTATGAAACATGGTGGTGCTTACTTTAGTTTTCAACTACTGGCTTCACATTTTAGAATTTTTTAAGAAAAAATGAAATGGCCAGATTAAACAACACAATCTCCAACCTATTTAAATTTCCATCTTTTACATAGTCTACATAAATATCAGTGAAATATGATATTGTAATAGTTTAACTGTTAGAATTACACGTGGGCACATTTCTAAATGAAGTAAACCATCAAGTGAACCAGCTCTGTCCTGCTTGCTACAAACAGGGTAAACTGACAAGTGTAAAAGTACCAAGGCACATCCACATACACAGTTACAACAGTTCAACTAAACCAGTGCAACTTCACATCTTAAGACTGATGAAATCATTATGCATAGATAAGCCATTTGATTTTCCTAGCATATTTCCTCAGTGAAGCTAAATGCTTGACTGCTGTTCGGAAATTACTTGTAGCAGAAAATAAGACTGAGATGAACAAACAGAATTTTATATTTAGGCTTTGGTTGTTAAAAACTACTCCTTCCATTCCTTTACTGACCAACGCTTCACCTCCAAGGCCAGCAGTCTCACTTGGTACGTCATCAGTTTGTGAGCTATTCCAGAGCATTAAGCAAAAACCAAGCTCAAAAGCAAGGAAACCAGTACTATGCTCCTGTGTGACCTGTGAGGGTCTCTCCATAATGACTGCAGAGGCTGACGACTGCTTAGGCCAGAAAGGGGTATAGAAAAAAAAACGGCACAGGAACTATATTGCTAGCAGTTGGGTGAAGTTCAGCCATTATTTCAAGAGTTCACATTGAAGCTAACACGTTCAAGCAAGAAAAACTCCTGCCCTTTTGTGCTAGGCACCTGCTGGGACCCTAAGGTATGGGTAAGGCTGTATCTATCAATCACATCACAAGCAGCATTCTCAAGCAGACTGTGATCAGAGAGGAAGTAATAGGAGAGAAACTTCTGAAGTTTATCATCTGGATTAAGATTTCAAATGAAAAGGTTGGTGATGGCTAATTAATAAAATCTGACACAGGCTTTTGAAAGAGATAGTAATCTGATTTTGAACAGAGCTTTACATTCATGCATAAAGCTGCCTGTGAAACAGGACACGATGCACATGTTCCTGAAGGTAAAGTAACATCTTTAAAGCAATGCCAAATGGGGACACCAATAGGAAGTCTGTGCAGAAAGAACTCGTAACTGTGGAACATCATAAAACCAAAATCAAATCCTAAAGTTCAATCTGCAGTTAAGCCTACAGCTCCACACTCCCAAGTGCTTCAGGGTTTCTATGCTATGCAATCAACAGACACACCCAGGTTTATCAGATGCCTTCCTGAATCTCTCTGTAGTAGCCTGACCCTGATAAAAGACTGTTGTGAGTATATACTTGGGCATCACCTCCCTGTTCCACCTCTGTACTCTGGCCTCACAGCAGGGGAGGCGATCTAAAAGACACTGGACAACAGAAACTGTCTTCAACCAACAGCTCTAAATTTAATGCTTGTCTACATGTATTTACAGCCATAATTGTAGGAAAGCTAACTCCTCCTTCTAGACTACCGCTGCCTGTGAAGGAGAAGGCACCCATGCGATATCAAGACAGAGTTTTTTAGGTTATCAGACCAATTGGTTGGCAGAGTAAGAGAGAGAGAAGTCACTGAAGAAGGGCAACTGCTGTATGAAATGTCTTGTTAGCTGAGCAGTTGGCTATTCCCAAACATAGAGCAGGCGGGGGAGAAATGGTATGTTCTTTCTCAAGAAGCTCAGCTTATTTGACCTTTATGTCTCAAGGCTGATTCAGAAGGAATATATAAATGAACTCTTACCAGACATGATGGCTGCAGAAGTTTCTTGCCCAATCTGATCTTAAAGTGTGTTTATGGAACACCAATAAAATGGAAAACAGGTAAAATGAAAATAGACACTATCAAAACTTACCATGATTCTGAGTTTACAGTACCTGCTGTGACCTTCAAATAGTCTCTGATATATTTATGAACACACAAAACAACCTGCTTTTATTAGTTTCTGTAGAGTATTAATTCAGAATGTTACTTTTATGTGAAGTTCTGGAAGAATAAGAAACCTAATAGAACAATTTTGACCAAAGCCTTAAGGATTTTAACATTTGACATTAAAAATTGTTTACACATCCCACATGAAAACTACATGAAGAGAAAAAGGCTGAAAGCAGCGTTCTAGAGTCTCTTAAAAGTGTTTCCATCTGGTTCTTAGGCCTATTTTGGTTTTTCTACACAACATTTTGGAGCAGAGGAGTGGACATGCAACATGCAATAATTAGAGAGGCCTGAACATTAAATAATATATTTTTGTTTGTTTAGAAAGGGGTTTATTCAGTTTTCTGAGGCTTATTTTAAATAAAATAACATATTAAAAAACACCATATGAGCAGTACGAAAAAAAAGAACTTTAGTCATCACATTTTAGTATAAAAGTTCTGGTCAGTTAACTAAAAGAATTCAATGACAACATCAGTTGGTCTAATGCAATGATTCATATGGTCATACTTAATTCTAACCTAAACCCAAGTTAACATATCTAAATTCCTGATACCAGTAAACACCACCACTATATTTTGCCAGTTACTCTGTTAACATTTACAGTATTTTAGTATCTTCTGTATCCTCCCCCTCCTCTTCCACCATATGGATCACCATAGCCTCCCCTGCCACCATAACCTCCCCTGCCACCATAATCTCCCCTGCCACCATAATCTCCCCTGCCACCTTGGAAGCCACCTCCACCTCTTCCACCACCTCTGAAACCCCCACCTCCAAACCCACCACCTCCTCCTCCTCCTCCTCCTCTACCCCCTCCACCCCCCCAGTTGCCTCTTCCACCACCACCGCCACCTCCCCAGCCACCCCTTCCACCACCTTCTTGTCTTTTTTGCCAAGGAGGCATTTCTGGAGGAGGTGGTTCAATCTCTGTTGGTCTGCCTCCACGGTCAGGTACTCTCCCCATCAGAACCTATACAGAAAAATAGGTCATTTTTAGTTTAAAAAAAAATAGTAATAACTTGAAGGGACACAGGGTTCTTCTCCTATGGACAAAGACATGCTGCCTGCTCTTTACAGGATATAAGGTCCCCTCGGTGTGGAGCCTGACAGAAGAATCCCTATTTCCTGTCCTTGTAACTTGCCACAACACAACAGAACTCTGAAAGTGATCCCATTTTCCACCTGTAAAATTGAAATAACTGCAACTAGCTAGCTCATGTTACTTTTGTGAAATCTTTATGAAGAAAACCACACGCATGTGAAGTATTAGTATTACGATAAGCAACGTACATGATTCATATATAATACATATGAATATATAAATATATATTCATATAGAAAAGACTCCTTAAGATGCAGCTCTTCTACTTAAATTTCAAAGTTAAAGTTCAAACCTAATCAGCTGGCAGAAAACAAACTGGCAAACTGATGTGCAACTCTAAAAGGAACGCCAGTTTGCCTTAGATTAGAAACTACTAACACTCAGTAGAGAGCTGGAACAGACAAAATACATAACATGCTGCAGTAACACTTTCAACAACAACAAAAAAAAGGGATCTTGACTTTGGTGGATATTACTCAGTGTACAAAAAGGGAGACTGTACTGGACAAAGTTACACAAAACATCAAGTTGAAGAACAAAGAGGTATCCAAATAGGCCTTTTTGTTGTTGTTTTCGTATTTCCTAAACTCTCTGTGTGATGAATGTTAACATACTCTGGTCAGTCTCAAGCACTCCAATTAAAGTCCTCTCAAGGAAAAAAAGAAAAACCAAACAACTTTCTCTGAGATCCTACAATAATTAAGAAATTTCATAATCTTTGGGATAAAAACACATTAAAGGGTATCTAAATGATGCACAAAACTTTTTAAAAATCTGTAAATAAAGGATTAATAAAACCAGGCTTAAGTCACTATTTGAATGGTGAAACTAACTTCATTACTTGCAAGCTTCAGCTTTTATCATACACAAGAAAGTAGTACAATATTGATTACTGTAGCCAAACCAAGTAATTTTACTTTGCAGCAAAATGACACTTCCACAGAAACTTTTGTGATTTTAATATACTGATAAACTAAAGACGCTAGTTTACAAACTGAACAATGTAATCCTGGCAAGAGGTAGCCCAGGAACTGACACCAGAAAGACTTACATGTATCCTTAACTTGACGTGTGCAGTTCCACTGAACTCGAGGTCATTTATACACACATGCGTGTGAATGCATGCACACACATACACCCCCCACCACTGTTCCTTCTCATCTAGGCTGCTGTTTCATCCTGTTGCATGACTGTGTAATAAGATAAAAAAGAAGTTGCTGCAATGTTTACTGGAATGCTGCAAACCTTCCTTTCTTAAAGCACCAGGTATTTTGCAAAAAGAAATGAAAGTATTAAGAAAAGAGTAGAATTCTGGAATTACTTTTGATAGGTCTGTAAACTCCCATGTCCTTTTATCACATCCCAGAAAGAAAAAGTATACCTTGTTGATCGCACAGACTGTATTTTCCCGTGTTGATCCACTACTTGTTCTTATGATCTTTGATAAATCTTCTCGAGCAGCAAGAAGGTGAGCTAATGTAATAGTTGACTTTGGAGATAATGCATAGCGCTTGGGCTGATAGATTCGTGCTATGTCATCTGTTTTTACCTAAATGATAAAATCAAACACAACTTAATTGCTAGACATAAAACACACACACACACTTACTGTAAACCACGTATTGGTCTCGGTAAGTTTCAGCTTGAACACAGGGTGTAATGTCTGAACATCTGGGTTATCTTACAAAATATAGTGCCAGTTGTTACCAATTCTCTTCAAATTGATGGAGCTATTAAACATAATCAGCAGCATTTTTTGTACAATTGATGCTGAAACTTAGCACCGTTACAAAAGAAACTCTCCTATCAATTGGCATCAAACAGATTCTTTGATGTTTTCCAACATATCTAAAACCTAAAATTTAAGAGTCCAAACAGCTCTCAAGAGTTTTACATAGCCATATTCAATAGATCACTTCTAAATGTGGTGAAAACAGAACAGCTTCAAAGTAAGGTCAATTTGTGGAAAAAAAATTAAAATGTATCAATGCAGCAAAACACTTGTGCAAGCCATGAAGAAGTGAGACTGAGAAGGGGAGAAAATAAGATTTTTTCCAAACACACGTTGATGTTTCATTTGTTTAACAAAAAAAAAAAATAAATACACTTTCTGGGAACATCCAGAATGATCTTCAGAGTAAAAAAAAAATTTTATCTTGGATGGACCAGACATCAGGTGCTGTTCCTTTACATGATTGTTTTGCTAGGCAATTACTACACCATTTATGGATCCATTTCAGTCTGCAAACTTACCCCTCTTGGGGACTGAACAAGTTAAAAAAAAAACAACCAACAAAAACAAACCACAAAAAATACCACACCATCAAAAGCAGAAAAAGGTATCAATATCTATTTAATGGTGGGAAAAAAAGGCAAGCTAACAAATAAATAAAAAAGGACAACAATTTGCCTCTTGGCTTAAAAAAAAAAATTAAAATCTAAATTATATCAATGCCAAAACATTTTCAATCCCCAAAACCTTCTTAGAGAAGTTATAAACAAATATTACTACAAGAGAAATAAGGAAAAAAAGATTAAAAATCATATGTAATTTTGAATTAACATGTAACCTTGTTATTTCTGTAACTACATACTATTTCACATCAACAGTCTTTATAAGTACCATCTTACTACTTTATCATCATTAAAAATCTCTTTATCCTATTGTGAAAGTGCATTCATTGTTTTTCATGTTGTTTGAATGGAATAATACCAAGTGACTTAAAATTTTAGTCTGTTTCAGTTAGTCATGAGTTAACATCAACTACATTTTAGAAGCATACTTTAAATTTGAGAATACGTAGCTTTATTGGTACAGCTATCAGGAAGTTATACGCATAGGGACATCTGGCTTCTGTGAGCTAAATGCCCTCTCCTTTTCCTTTCTTGCAGCATAAAAGCATTCACAACCCCTGCAGAAATTAAATAGTGAGCCATTCCAAAGCAGCACAGCAGCATCGAGACTCATGTCTTCCAGTGATACTTGAGCTTCACAAAACCGATTCTGTCTGCATGTGTCAAGGACAAATTGTGACACCAGAAAGACTTGTAACAATCCATACTTTCAGCAAGCTTTCAAAGTTTTAAGACTTATCCATCTTAAGCTTTCTACACAAACCTTTGGAAGCAAAGTTGATCCTGTAGTTCATGAGCAAAACCATCTGCCTCCAGCTAGTACACATGTATATTCATCAAATTACAAACTTTTTGTATCTTATCTCGCTACTCTCTTGGATAGAAACAATATATATTTCTAGCTCAGAAATATCAGACTGGTTATGACTATTTTTAACATACAGCTAGGAAATAGTACAAATGAAATGATCACATTTAAAATGATACCAGCAGAGAAAATCCAGGAATGGTTTTGAATTTTTAGTCACTTGAAGGATTACAAGTAATTGTGTGCTTTTCTCATACAAGCTGTTATTCAAATAACCTGTTCAACTGTCCATCTGTTTATTCAGTAACTTTGAATCCAAGTGTCCTAGTTTCAGCTGGAATAGAGTTAACTGTCTTCCTAGTAGCTGGTACGGTGCTATGTTTTGAGTTCAGTATGAGAAGAATGTTGATAACACCGATGTTTTCAGTTGCTGCTAGTAGTGTTTAGACTAATGTCAAGGATTTTTCAGCTTCTCATGCCCAGCCAGCGAGAAAGCTGGAGGGGCACAAGAAGTTGGCACAGGACACAGCCAGAGCACCTGACCCAAACTGGCCAACAGGGTATTCCATACCATGTGACGTCCCATCCAGTATAGGAACTGGGAAGTGGGGGCGGGGAATCGCCGCTCGGGGACTAGCTGGGTGCCGGTCGGTGGGTGGTGAGCAATTACACTGCGCATCATTTGTACATTCCAATCCTTTCATTATTGCTGTTGTCATTTTATTAGTATTATCATTATTCGTTTCTTCTTTTCTGTTCTATTAAACTGTTCTTATCTCAACCCGTGGATTTGCTTCTTTTTCCCAATTTTCTCCCCCATCCCACTGGGTGGGGGGGGGAGTGAGTGAGCGGCTGCGTGGTGCTTAGTTGCTGGCTGGGGTTAAACCACGACACCAAGATAGGTAGCAGTCACTGTAATCTCACTGACTTTATGGGCAGTCACTCTTTGCACCCAATCTATGTTAAGGCCCAGTGTTTGTCTTCCTCTGGCATCTGCATGAGAAATGCTGAGGTTCCCTCCTAGTTTACTTGATCAGGGGGGTGTGGGTATAGGAAAGAAGAAGGGGAGATGTGAACTTATTAAATTGAGAAACCCCAACAGAGGATGCTAGAATTTATAATTGTAAAGCTATAAACAGTCACAAAGGGTGGACTGTGCCATCTAATCCTTCCCCTTCCTCAATATCTAGGACTTGGATGTTACAACACGGGATGAAAAATTGGTTGGAAAAAAGACAACAGTAATGGAAGTGTATTTACATGGTATGTATATTTGGTACAAAGACCTGGAGAATTGTAGCAGACTCCCACCTACAGGAAGCAAAAAATACAGCAAGCTTACCTTTGCTCTATCAGACCAGCCAAAAGACTGTACTGTCACATCTAGCCTCTTCATTAACATACGTCGGCGACATTCGTACTCACTGCGGAGAGCATCATTAATTTTTTCCAATCTTTCCTGCAGTGTCACAATAAAAAAGCCAAACGTTCAAATCTATAAAGTTATAGAGGTCAATTTAAAGTTAACCCCATTCAGCAACTAAGATGTCTATCCCCAGGTGCCCACTATAAACTATATACAATTAGGGGTGCATCTGTGTAGTGCTACAGTAGTATGTATATTAAAAATATTTTGAAAGTTAGTAAGTGGATGAATAATTCTAGAAGTATCTGATTAGCATTGTTAATATTTAGCAATAGAATTTTAGTGTTAATATTTAGCAATAGAGTAGTGACTGTAAGATGGACAAAGTTAGATAAAGCCGTATGCATTAATTTGACCATCCTGTTAAATACAGAAAAGAAATGGAGAGGGTTTTTTTACCACTTGGTCAGAATTCAGAGGTTTTGTTAGCAGTGATTTCCCCACATGGTTATTTTGAACTTTTGAGAGAATGTCCTTTATCTGAAACGAAACACAGACTTCTCAGAACACAAGTGATATTTACATTTATTTCAGCACAATTTGCTGCCATCACTATTTGCTACTCGTAAGATCAAATATAGCACATTTGTTTTGGCAGACTCATAAAAATAGATACGCATCTTCTGGCTTATCATCTGTTGCAAAAAGAAGATTTCCTGAATAGTTTCACTACATGACCAACCTCTATACAAAAATATTTTATGGCACACCACTTCTCCTCCCAGTTATAATAGAACAATATCTATATGGCAAATTTATCAAGTGCTTATAGGCAGTAGGACTAGTTAAACTACTCATTGTACTTATTATTAAGTGTTGTAACTACAACTAAGGAAATGTAACAACTGGAAGCTAGGAGTTCTGTTACCAAATGCCAGACTTGGCTACAAAAATCTGGTGATGGGTGCTAGTAAGAAAGGCAGGAGATGCAATAGGTATGCGGTCATTCTGTCTCACTAATTTTCTTCTAATCTTACGATTGGTTCCATTTAACATTATGTTTAAGACTCCAAACTTACGTGAGTCTGCATTCACTCCGTATCAGCCTTGCTTATACTTCTTCCATTAGTTTTTGCCCTCAATAATCGGGGATGAAGCATGCTCTCTCTTTCTGCCTTCCAAACTCCACTGCATTCTCCTCTCTCGTTACAAGAAACCTCTACCTCCTCTCCTTGAAGGAACTTCCTTTGGCACAGCTCTTCTAAAACCGTTATCATGAATGCGCGCAGCACTCGTACATGACTCTCCGGCCAACTGATTTTTCAGCTGGAGTAGACTGCATGCATATTATTGTTCCTGCAAGTTTTGCATACAGTCTGATGGGGAGAAGAACTATATCTTAATTTGCTTTTGTAAATAATTACGGGGAACGAAGTCAAACAAGACTAAAACTAGAGTTCATTTTCTTTTACATATCACAAGGAAGGACTGAGGTAGTGCATGATCTACAGTAAAACCTGTAGCTGAGGACAGCCATTAGATACATTTGCAAGGATTGTAAGACTTCATGTAGGCACACAGGCATTTACATTACATTTATCATAAAGGTATGGTTCAAAGCTCGCTCTTCCAGTATTATCTTAGTTCATCTTGTCAGAGTTTTGAGCTCTACATATTATAGAAATATCACCTCCAGTGACCACTATGAAAAAAACTCTAGGAGACAGAAATAAAATTCTAGAGCAGCTAGTTAATTGATTAAAGAAAGCTACTTGAAAAGGATACTTGATAAATCAAGTCTCACATTTCAGGGTTTTCGTAATTACCTCCTTTTCCTTTTTTTGCATATACCAAGGAAAGAATCTGATCTCAAATGTTGTCTGAAAACCAAGGTGTGTATTTTGTTCTTTTTACATCACCTTTGGGCAGTGCTGTGGTAAATTAAAAACATAATACCCCCACAAAAAGCCTGAAGTAAATAATACTGTGCAGTGAGCAAATTATGTGAAAACAGTGTTTTGACTCCAGCAGAAACGACAGCCTAGTAGTATCTGAAAAGTGGCCATCTAGTTACTGTAATATTCCCTGCTATTATACTCCATCCCTATCAAAAAAGAGGTTACAATAAGGCGTGAAGTTCAGTTTCATGTACCCTACTGATCCCTACACTCCTCTTCTCTGCTACTTCTTGCTCCTTTGCAACCTTTATTTTCTTTACAAAAAGCCCTCCAGGGTTGTCTGATGTGTCTGTCTTCTAAATGTAGCTAACTTGTTTTGGTTTTAGTGAGGCATGTACATGATGCCTCTCATAATCTACTTCAAAATTCAAATGTACCTAAGCACAAACTATGCTTGAATTTAAATAAATGTCTGAAGAATCAAAACCTAAAGTTAATAATCAACAACATAATAACATCAGCGTGACAGCAAGAGATGAAAAAATCAGTAATTAGTATAGAAGAAGGAATAAACAGCAGATTAATTAAAAATTCTATTAAGCAAGAGGTATCTATCCATATACCATTAAGGTCAGAAATATAACCTCAAAGGCTCTAATGAGTTGAAAGGAAGAGAATCTATCAAAATGAGACTGGCTGGTGGAAAAAAACCAACACAACAAAATCAAAACAAATCCTCAATGTGATTTACAGCTATAGAGTGAAAGAAAATCTGGAAACCAGTGGTGCTGAACACTATCTAGAGATTAGAATTATTTCAAGTTTTCAGCTGCAAGGGCAGCCAAGAGGTAAATACAACACTGGGCTCCACATAAAAAAGCCATACATTCTGCCATCACAAGTTGATCACAATTAAAAGACCTAACCCAGCACTGCGTGCTCCTGATTTCCATAAACTGAAAAATGAAAGGAAGTTTAGAGAGAACAGTTAAAGAAGAGAATCAGTGAAAATCAGAACTAGAAGAAACAAGAGCAGCTATATGAAACAATCCTTTATTGACTGGGAAACTGCCCCCAGATTTCTGCAACCTTTTCTTTCCAAGTTAAAGAGAACATCTATGTAATTTTATCCAGTGACAGGTTCATTAATCAAGTGACATTTAAGGAGGAATCTTTTCACTGATGAACTGGTCTATGTTCATGTTTGTGACACACTGTAAAGTCATACCCAGATTACTGAATCTCTACTTTACTCCCTCACTCCCATCAGCAGGACTCTGAGGGCATATCCTACAACTATAATGGTGAAATAAGCTTAGCTGCCTTACAGTTGCAGAATACATCATCCAACCTTGACTGATGACAGGGCTATGAGTACAAGAGCTTTAACATACACCTGTCTGCCAGAAGACAAGAATACAACTGATGTGAGAATCTATGCTATAACCCACATTCCTAAACATGACAGTTGGCCTAGATTAAGAAGGATAAGCAGGAATTTAAAAAAACCACCACCGCCACCAAAACCCAGAAAGAAGTCTGTATGTGTAAGTGGGAACAATACCAAAAGCAGTGCCCAGATAAAACAGCAGTGAAAACATACTCATAGAAATGTAAAACAAATTGTAACAGCCAAATCATCCTAGAGTTCTCACACACTCAGCTGCAAAAACCAAACCAATTACTTAAAAGCTAAATGGAGGTGAATATATTCGACTATTCGACATACTGTGTAATAAATGACCTTGGTAACATTAAATATTTATGGGATTGCTTGGGAAGTTCACACGCTCTAAAAATAGTTTAAAAACAAAGCAGTTATTGGATTTGTTTGAGACAAAAATATTGACTTCAAAATCTGTTGTATAAAAATACTTATTCTATCGTTACCAAATAAAGCATATCTTTATGTATTGAACATGACATTTCTCATCTGTTTTATAAGTCTATACTCCTTTAAAAAAAAATTTAGCTCACATTTCACTACCATGTTCCATGTATTTATTAATTATCTTTACCCTCTGTCAAAATAGAGCAATGGTTTTTTCGTTTAACACCGTTTGCACAGATAAACATCATATATGCCTGCACCTCCAGGGTTTCTAAAATTTTGAAAAAAACCTGACCTGGAGAGAGGTGTTATTTTATTAATTTAAGTTAAACTATCACACTTTAAGGAAAGAACATTGTCTTAATTAGTCATAAGGTATACTGCACAATTGCAGAAAGATCACCTAAAATCTTAAGCACAAAATATTTTTAACCCATCCTATGCCTCTCTTCCGTTTACCTGCAGATCATTTGAATTTCAATATTTATCTAACTTTAAAGACATATTTGTTTGACCTTTACATCTGGTGAACAGGACAACTCTTTTCGTCTTGTTCCCTGCAACTACGTTGATACTTAATGTACAGGCACCATTACGTCTGTAAAACTATTAAACACTAACAGTTAAAAGCAACACATTAACTTAAATATGAATAAATTCTAGGAAGTATTCCCAAATATTTTTAAAGATATTCTTCTCATATTTCACTTAAATGTTATTTTAGCTTAGTTTTGATTTAATTTCTTTGGTAACCCTTTATAGTTTCTTTTCATTCTCGAATATTAGTGGACTACTTTTCACATATTAGAAAACAAATAGTGTGGGCAAAAAAAAATTTAGAAGTCTTTCAAATAATATCATATTAAGAAGTCTTTCAAATAAACAGTATTAGAATGTCACTTTGTAATTAGGTTTGAAATTTACACTATCTTGACTGGAAAAAAGCCAGATGTGAGGATGAGTTACAAGGCACAACACTGGCATAAACTTTTCTGAATCTTTCATCAATGTTAATTTAGAATTTATGGGGGTTTTGGTACTAAATTTCAGAATGCCTCCCAGAGTTACCCTTTGTAACTTTACAAGGGAACAGAATCTTAAAAAACCAAAAAATTACTGTTAGTTTTTCAGTGCTATACAGTAAAATAAAATATATTTAGTGGTAGGAGGCTGTAATACTGTCAATTCATCTCAAATTTTCTCTGTATGTTGATAACCACTATCCCAATTTATTACAGGAAATGCAAATTTAAAAGGTACTTTCTACGATTGCATATTCAAAGTTTGAGCTACTATAAAACTCATAGTTTGAATGAAGAAAGCAATCCTCATTTTATACTAGTCTTTTAAATAAACTGAAAAACTATTAAAAACAATCAATGTTCTAACATTCCATACCAAAATACAATGTGTGATCTGTCCCTTTGGTAGATTGCTGCTGCACAGCCAAACTATTCTCAGAACTATTCCCACAGCTACTGACAATGCTGAAGATGCTAGACAGAGACAAAGAGTAGACATGTTGAAATGCTGTAGATACATTTGCAAATTCAATAAAAATACTAGATTAGTATGTAAGTTTCTATTACAAATTATATAGTGTAATACTAAAAATCAACAGTGCAATTTTACACAGAACCTAAGTAAATCAGAAACAACAAAGTATCTGGAAAAAGAAATTGATCATTTCAAGTGAGTTTTTGTGAGAATCTAAAAAAAAGTTACAAATGGCACTCTGAAAAAAATGTTTACAAAGCCCATGAATTCCAGTTGGTGGTATCACCGTTCCAACGCAGCTACATCTACAGATGTAGGTGTCTAGCTTTGTACTGTATCAAACTAACTCTGAACCTGTCCTGTATTAAAGTAAGGGATGAAGGACAAGGAAACATATAGTAGAAATTCTACAAAATCTCCTGGCAGGTAGGAAAAAAAAAATCCTTTGTTTGTAAGGGATGAAACATGCAGAGAACAAATTACACTATTAATTTGGAGTCACAGAAGATAAATGAACTAGTTCATCTGTACTGAAGTGAGTATAAGTGGTGTAACCACTGTGGAATTGACAGACCTGAAAACCATCACAAAATAGCCCAGGCAGTATTATTAAAAAAACAAAAACAAAATTTAAAAAGGCAACACGCTTTGAAGATTCTGCTCATTTTAGTACTTAGGAAGCCTGTGATGCTATCTGAAAGGAAACCTTGGACTTTCCAAAAGGTGGCAGGTACCAGGAGTCTAGTAATTCAGAGAAAACTTTCTAGACTCTCTCTACGTGCGCGTGAAGGAACTGGCCCACCAGCTCTGGTCTTGCTGTCCTGCAATTGCCAAACTACTGTCCTACCCCTTCAACATGGGATGAAACTAAATCTTTACCCAAGAAGTGAAGCAAGGAAGTGTGCAAGGAAGGCCACTGCCCATAGCTGCAGCCTACAAACCCACATGGGTGTAAACACACCTAACACACATGGAGGGCGATCAACAGTACTAGGCAAGTTTCAATCAATCAGTTATTAGCTAGAACTCTGACATTTCAATCCTCAGAAAACAGTGCTAGAATTGTTTCTTCATCCTTCCAAAAATATTTCATGGAAAGACTGGATATGAAGATTTTGTTAGAACTAAATAGATCAAGCACCGTTAATAGTGCAGGAATAGGCATTTTCACCATCACCTGGATGCTGCTTTTTATAAATTAATCTATTAAAGGTTTCATCTTGTCACACTAAAGATGTACAGATGTAAGAAAAATCATGCAAGTAACAGGTCCTCTCCCCAAAACCTCAAAATGTTCAACTGCCCACTGGCCAATGAGAATAAGAGAAGGAAGAAGGAAAAAAGAAGCGTAATCATGTATAAACTCAGACTCAGCAACAGAGGGAGATTCATTCCATGTATCTCCCATAATTCTTAAAGGGGATCAGTCACCCACTCTCTCTCCAAATACTAGGGAGAAATAAAGAGCACAACTTTCAGGTGCCTGACAGAGAAGATAAATTCCACTCCAAGAGCCTATTTATATTCTGCAGTGAGAAAGTCAGATTAAGGATCACATCAGTGAAACGAGTTAGAAAGTGGTGGGACACAACTGAAAACTATCCTATTGAATAAGGTTTAAGTTGGCTTATTCACTGGCTATTGGTAATTCAGGCATTTTCATCCTCTTCTGCAACTAAGGAAATGGCACTAACAGATCAATACTTGCAATTAAGTCATAAACTAAAAAGCAAAAAATTAAGTTTTGGATATTAAATTTAAATAGATGCCAGAAATGACTACAGGTACATAAATGCACAATCAGTTATTACCCAAAGTCTTCTGCTTGATGCAGCACATTTGAATGGGTAACAGGAAAACCATGTTACTTCAACTCGTACCTTAAATTTGCACAGCAAAGTATGCCTCATCAGATACACTGCATTCTCAGGGAAACGCTGAAATACTTCATCTCATAACAAAAACAGTTTAACTTAAACACTAAGCTGGCTTTCAGAATAAAAATTCCTTTGCACTTGTCAGATAGGGCTTTTATGGATTAGACTGTTGGGCCCTTAACTCTAAGATAAACGCTTACAGAGATAATGCTTACAGTTTAACAATAGAGAGAAGACATGAAAGCCCATACCTTTTGTTCCACATTGGTTAACAAGGGAGGAATATCAGAAGACGAGGAGTTTGGCAGGCCAAGTGCATCGCAAATAGCTTGCACTTCCTGATAAATTTCATTGTGCTTTTCCAAATGAGAGCCTTTAATTTGCTTGCTGTGCAGTATCTTTAAAGCCTGAAGTTCTGTACTTAGAAATACTAGAGAGAAAAGTGTCATAATGGCAGATTTAGAGACACTTGAATATTTCTGCATCCACATTCTCATATACAAATACAATATATACATTTATAACAAGACCATGATAAAAGGGAGACTCTTTCTCAGTTCTCTCCTGGACAGGTCAGTATCAGTTTCCCATTCTTTATCTGAACTAACTCTCACCTGACTTCCTATCATCAGTCTACACATCATATTCAACTGCTTAACCCACTTCTACCACCAGACCCCTACTTCCTTGGCTAGTTTCGTATTATCACAGTGGTTCCTGCTGCTACTCCTTTGTCCAAGTCCAGCTTAAACCTAGACTTTGCTTCTCTCAATCCTGCTTTCAGCACTTTCAAATCATGTAGCGTTTTCTTTTAAGCTGCCCAGAAACCTCTCAGAAACATGGGAAGCAAGGCCTTGGTTTCAGCTGAGCTGGAACTGGATCAAGAGAGGGATCAGGAGGCTTCAGTAGGTTGAATCATACTTCACAAAGTAATTTTAGTTTCTACTAAAATAGTTTTTTCATAGTTTTCTATTTCCCACTTCTGCAAAAGTGAGCTGATGCATGCTCAGCTAGGTTGTAATGATTGTACACATATACTTAAATACACATAAAGAACTATTTAATGTAAATTGTACATAACGATAGAGCATGCACGTAAAATACCGTATTATAAATGGGAAAAATGGTTATAACTTACAGAGGAGTTTAAGACAATCTTCTTTCTCTCTTAATCTGTCCTTGATGTCTCCAGATATAAGTGAAGAATACGGACAAGCCATTTCTCTCAGAAAGCCACTAATCTCAAGCTGTAAACTCTCTATATCTTTATCACCTATGGGAATAAATAAATGCAAAGCTAATGGCTTTTAACAGAAACATCAAACTGTAATCTAATTTTCTTAACTTATACATTTAAATTGCTGTTTTCAATAGCCCAAAGATTTACCACCCTACTACCCTAGTAACACTTTCTTTGTTCTCAAAGTCCTACATACAAGCAGACAAGCCTTTTAATAGCTACAGCAATATTGTACTCATGCGTTGAACGAGGTGATGCTACAGCAGTCTTTGAAGACATGAATGCAAATGAACATCACAAGGAAGTGAACAGCTTATGTCACAAAACAGTGTATCAATGTAACTAATTTTCTGATGAACAAGTTACAAGAGTCATAAGCCCATTATTTTCAATGGTTGTTTTTAGTTTCACTACTTTTTTGTGAAAACATAAGCGATATAAAATCTCATCCAAGTTCCAGCACTAAACAGAAAGATTCAGGTAGCGCTAACAGGCAACTTCTGTATCTACAGACAGTGCTGAATGGAACACTGCATTGGACCAACCAGCTGAAAATACCAGGCACTGTAATTTAAGCCGTCAAAATATGATTACATATAACAACCACTTATTGGATGTATGAAAGTACTTTTTATATTTATGCAGATCTAAAAAAACCCCAAAGCATCTTTTTTTTCCCCTTTGAAAGATTCAAGAGTTGCATACATGCAAATATCAGCCTCAGTTTGGCTACCTTTCAGCTACCTTCTGAACTTCAACACTGTAATTTCACTACTAGCTGAACAACATGGGCCTAAATCTATTGAACAAATACTAAATTGCTTTAATCAATTAACATTCGTATACCATCTGTTGAAGTGATGCTTTCTTCCATATTACAAAGTGACTTTATTTGGGAACCTAACCAAACGCAAAGCTCAAAAAATTCTGGTGAAGACAATCCATTTTCTGCCGCTTTGTTCAGGGCTTCCTCCTCCAAGAGGGGACCCGTGTAACTGCACGGAGAGATTAACGTTAGTGATAAGAAGCATGTTTAATATAAAATATACACATTTCAAAATCATTTTACTATAAGCCGGATAGAAAGAAATTAATTTTTGTAAGTTACTTTTGTCGAGGAATAACTCAGACGTTTTTTAAACGCACCAAAAAAAGAGTGGTAATTTATAAACAAAATGGTTTGTCAGAAAATGGGAGGCAAGCATTTTCACGTATCCCACGTGTATGTGAAAACAGAGTTTCATGTCTCCACGCATGCTAAACAGACAAAAATAGAAGTATCAATTCAAGCGGTTAGTCAAACAACAACCCACTGCCCTAGAGCACGGGCAATGAGATAACTGAAAATTAAACTAATTTTACACCGCGTCCGCTCAGCTGCATCTGAAGCCCCTCCGCGGGAGGCCGGCGGGGGTGAAGGAACCGGGCGGGCGGCCCGGCCGGCGGCAGAGCCGGACCCGCCCGCGGAGCTGCTGCCCCGCCACCCCCGCGCCCGCTCCCGGGCGAGGCAAGAGGCCCAGCCCCGGCCGCCGCCGGCCTCCCCCGGCACCCGCCGGAACGCGGGGCCCATCCCTCCGCCGCCCCCCCCGCCTCGGCCGCCGCCGCCGCCGCGCTCCCGCTCCGCTCCCCTCCCCTCCGCCTCCGGCCCGGCCTCCCGCCGACGGCGAAGGGGCCCCGCTCCGCGCACGGCCGGGCGGCGCGGCGGCGGGCTCCCCTCTGCCCCTCGCCCCGCGAAGAGGGAGCCGCTGCCGCTGCCCGATTACCCCAAGGCCTCCAGCGCGTCCAAGATGTCGCACTCCATCTTCACGCCGGGCGCCAGCTCCCTCATGCCGGCACCGCGGCTCGCCGCCCGCCGCGCCGCGCTGTGCCCTCCTCAAACCGGCCCTCCGCAACCTGCGCCCGCCGCTGCGTTCCGCTGCCGCCGCAGGCCCCGGGGCCCGGCGGGAGGCCCCGGGCTGCCCCCGCCCCGTCTCCCGGCGGCTGCCTCGCCCGCTGGGAGAGGCTGCGGGGCCGCCCCGTGCCACCGCGCCGCACTTAGCTGGAGATGCCGGCCCTTGCTTTCCTCCCTTGCCGAGGAGCGTCCGAGCTCTCCCACCCCTCCCCGGCGGGGCTTGTCTCCTGGCCCCACGGCTGTCCCTGCTGCCCTGCTCGGGATTTGGCCCCAAACCACTGCCCGCCGCAGTCGGCTCGGCCATCACCTACCCCCCTCCGTCAGATACCAGCCACCTGGAGAAACACAGGGCCGGGAGAGACCGCGGCCGCCCTTTCGGCCTCCGGACGTGGCTCCTGCCCGGGGAGCCCGCTCCGCCACCCACAGACCCGTACAGCCGGCCCCGTGCCTCGTCTGGGACGTGGTTAGAAAAAGTGGTTAGAAAAAGCAGGTTTTTAGGCCTGGACGCCTGCAGTGTTGCTGGGATCTCTCTGGGATTTCCAACTGTGACATTCTGCCTGAGGCGGTGCAGACCACGACTGCAGGGCGCCCGTCGCCCTGATTTTCCACTCTGGGGGTGCAGGCCTAGCGGGGACCAGCTCCCGGAGCCGGTCTGAACTTAAAATCCAGGCCGTTTGTGATATTTTTAATGAATTGCGGAGGGAAGCTGCGATAGGTGGGTTGCGTTGTACTGACACACGCGATGGTACCGGCTACGAGCGTGACCAAGCCTGAGCTCCCGCCTGAGGAGTGCGGGGTTTCCAGCTGGATGTGGCTGTTGTGAGGAAGACCTTGGAAGCGGCATACATCTTGTAGCCTATGACGGATTGTGTACTGCATGTAATAGAGTGGGGTGACCCGCTGTGTCTCCCTGAGCACGTCACTTTTCAGCCCTATGACCTGCAGGGATTTCCAGTTTCAGTGCTATTACACCTATTAATTGGAAAACTGGAAGGCACGTCTCCCAAAACCTGTGACTTTGATCTTTGATTTTTTTTTGTCTGCTATTTTGAGATGTCTGCGTTCTCATTTCCAAGCTTTTCTTAGCGACAGCAATGTTGAGAGAGAGACATAAAGTAGCACCAGCTTTTTTTGTCTGTTTGGTCCCAAACTATCTGTCTTTTAATGCTCACTCACAGCCACTTCTGGTGAAGCATTCCTCAAATTCCCTCTAAAACAGTATTGCTACATTACCTCCTCAGAGTTTTTCATTTCATCTAGCTCAGCCATAGACTCCTATCTTTCCTATTAACTAGAAGGAATATTCTGCCTTTTTTTTTTTTCTACCAGTGTTGTCTTATATGCACCTTCAGAAAATCTAGTGCCTGAATCCGTGATGAAGACCTGTAAAGGTGTGCAATCAGATTGAAGTAATTACAACATAGATATTCTTAATGAGTGACATTTCCACAATTTTTGAAGCAACTATTTTGAATTATTTCAATTTAGCATATAGACGTGGCCTTACTGAGTACTAAGCTTTAAAAAAAATGGGAATCAGGACAGCCATGACATCCTCCCCCACACAGAGACAGAAATGTAGAAATTAAAAAAAAAATTTATGGCAGTTGGTGGAAAAAGAAGAGCATCTTAAAGTCTGATAGGCTTATGTTGACCATATGATGTATATCAGTGCCAGTAGCTCACCGGTCTCTTTCATGACTGTCAACCGTGTCTTGCTCCATATGACTGAGCTTTAAGAGGGCTTTTATTACAAAGGGGTTAACATAATAATTTCTCTAAATGAAGGAGCATGCATCTGAGAGCAGAGATTCTGAAAGTAAGAACTCTTACTCCTGTTTAAACAGCATTAATGTCCAATTAATACAGCGTCCAATTAATAGAGTAAGAAAACAAGATATGCAGAAAAAGACAGAAATAGCCAGTTTTCTTTCCCTTTCTTTTCTAAAGTTGTATGTTTATGCTACCCACAGTGAATCGTCACTGTACAGTTGTTCTGAGAAACCGAGTAGTTTTCATATCACCCAACAGTGCCATGCTAAGAAAAAGAACTGGGAACAACTGGAAGTGAAACTAGCATAACATAATCTATCAAAACTAAAAAGTAATCTGGTAATTTAAGAGGTACTGTGTGGTACAAGTAGGTGGCAGCATTATTCCCTGGGTCTCTGTAAATTTTCCTACATGCCGTAAATGTATTTTGCTAGTTTATGTTACAGGACAATAGATAAACCAGTAATTTCTCCTACTGTCTTTTGATAACATTGCATATATATGATAGCCAAGCACATGCATCAATCACTGTTTTAATTCCACAAGATTTTTTTGAAAAATCCTAACTTTTCTGTATAGTGGAGATATTACATATATGAGGAAGTACAAGTCTGTGTTGTGGACACATATTTAGCTAATGGTCGCAAGAGCATTCCAGACGCCTTTAGAAGACCTTGAACAGAATAAACAAGAAGACAAAAAAAGAAAGATACCAATTAGAAAAACACAGGTGCGCATTCCACGATAAAGGGAACTTGGCACAAAGAACCTCAATTCGGCAGTTTATCTTGACCAATTAGATTGAGAGAAGTCTCGCATGTTTTAGTTGATATAACCAATTCTGTCCTATGTTTATGCGCCTGTGCAGAGTTAGTATAACCAATTATATCTTACGTTTATGCACGTGGACTCTATATGCTTGCATGCAGCAACCAATCAGAGCTTTTAAGGAACTTAGAGAATAGTATAAGAATAATCAGCTATGACTAATAAAAACTGGTGACTTTGATCATCATATCGGTGTCCTGTCGTCCGTCCCCGCATGGAATTTCTCTACAGTCTGAATTTCACAAATTGTGTCTTGAGACCCACAAGGGAAAGACATTTTTGGTTGTGATCATATACTTAGGTTGCCTAACACCTTCTCACAACTTTGCCATTCATTCAGTCCACAACTTTCTCCATGTCCATTCCTGAGTTTCCCATCCCTGGGGGAAGAACAAAAATTGCGATAAAGCTGACTAAAAAATACGCTGTAGCAGCCTAATCCCACAGGAGTGGACTTTGCCATTGCCCCATGCCCTTTGTAATACGCAAACAAGAACACCAAAGGATGAGGTCTTAGCATACAGCCATTACTTTCATGTGAAAGGCGTATGTGGCTTCAACTAGGTCATCAGCGCCCTAGAGCTTTTTGGGTTTTGTTAGGATTTCTTTTTCATTAGTCTGCCAGTTAGCCATCTCCCTCAGCAGTCAGGTAAGTCCTGCACGAGGAAGGAGTAGAAATGCATAGCCAAGATTAGAAAATGAAGATAGCACTGGGTCAGCACTGACGTGAATCAATGTGAAATGGCATCTTGATTGAGCGTGTAGCTGCAGCTGTCTACACCTCTCTTAAATACATTGGAAAGTACCCTGCGTCGAAAGCAAGATGAAGATAGGAATTTGGGGGATAGGTTTTCTGCCAATTCATATTAAATCTCTACAACTACAAGTTGCCTGTAATCTTACTGAAAAACAAAAACACATAGCTCAGTTTTCTATTGATGTTACACTAAGGTAAATCTCAAGTACTCACCGAACTACTTGTATGAATAGGGCAAGTCATATGTTGTTATGCTATTCAAAACTGCTCGAGAAGTGTTCCTACTGCCAGGCGTGCGGATGGGCACCGGGCATTCTCACACTGCCTAATGGCAAGGGTGGGGTGGAAGGGTCCTGCTTACTGCTGCAGCAGAGCGGTCACCTCCTGGTCTGCACTGCCAACCGGGCAGGCTTTCGGTTGTACGCGGTGTGTACAATCTATCTGCTCCTAGTAGGGAAAGTAAAACTGCCCACAGATACGCTAGCTGCACGTTTCAAAAGATTCAGTTGCTTTGTCCTCCTCAGCACAGGAATAAAAAACCAGATCCTTTGAATTCAAATGAAGAGGAGACAGACTCTTTTTTAATGCAGAAGAGGTACAAATAATTTGTACTACTAAGAAACGTTTAGCAGGCAATTATTGACCACTAGAGGGGCTCATAGGAGTGGAGAAGAACTCGAATATGCTACATAAATGCTTTCCTCTAGCACAAACTTGCCTATGTGCAATGTTGTACTGTTTGTGCACAGTTTAAAAACGATTGAGAAAAGACAGCACTTTATGCATGCTGAAGTCAATATAAGAAGCTTATATTAATTGAGTTTAAAACAGATCAATAACAGGTTTAATTGTTAAAATGAAATAACTTCTTTACACAGATTTTTTTTTCATCAGTTTAAATTAACAGGTTAAACCTGTTCAGCTTCCATCTGTAAAAAAAGTACTAGCTGTTCTTTCAATCTATTAAAAAAGAATAGGTGCTGTTTTTCAGGCTTGCTGACATTTAAACAAGTGTAGCTTGCTTGTTTAAAAACTAATGTTAGATTGCTTTTAATCCTTCTGTAAACTCCTTCTTATCGTTAAGGATGATTTGGGAGTACCCACCCCAGGCAGTATCAACTTAGTTACATCACTGTGGAACGGGACTGCAAGGTAAAATTGATCTATACATAAATTCCATCAATCTTGCAAATAAAGTAGATATGAATGATGGATATACTAACTTCACTGAACCTGAATGGATTTATACTAGCTACAAGAATCCTGCCCATGAATTTAAGGGCTACCCCACAGAAATTGAAGCTGACCTCCCATCATAAACATTTGATTTAGAAATCACCCTTCTAACATCTCCCAGGCCAAACCAAGCCACCTGAAATAACGACATCAAATTTTTCAATCCAAAATGAATTATTTTGAGAAATTATGCAGAGTGATAAATTCTGCAGAATGAAAATTTCGATTTCTTGAAAATGGAGTGCTCTCAAACTACTTTCTCAGGGCTCATGTCTCTGCACAGATGGTGGGGGAGAGGTCACAACCAGGCAGTCATCAACAGCTTGCACAATGACTGCAACATACTGACTAGTCCTCTTTTTCCAGTACTTGCCTAAGGAGACAGTGGCTTCTCACTGTCCTTGCATTGGAATAAAATTAATAAGGCACAGTGTAGCTCTGTAATGTTATGGACTTAATTACACATAGTTGAAGTTACTGAGATTTTTGTCATTTACTTTAGAAGGAGTAGGTGTGGAGCCTAAATATTTCAGTGAGATGTGCTCATACCTTTTAGCATCACTGATAAAAATAAATAAATCCTTGCAGACCAGGCATTTACATTTATTTGCTTCTGTTTTTTCTAGTGGTGCATTACAAGAGAAGTGTTATGACTATTGAAAGAACCTAGATTTCTTTTTGCTTAAGTGGAGTCTCACACTGAATATATTAATACACAACAATATAGCAAGAAAGGTGTTGACCGTGAGCAGCTTTACAAAAGGGGAAGCTGAGTGACTCGTGGAATTGCCAGCACCTTTCACCTGTCAGGGGACTCAATTTAATTGTCTTCTCACTCCCAAGATAATCGTTACACCTATTTGCTTCTGAAGTTTCTCATGGATTTTTTTAAAGACAAAGTGAGAAGATGATTTAGTCTGTTTGCCCAGTGAGCATTTGTCTGCAGAAGAGGCTGCTGAATACTGGTCATAATTTTGTGGACATTATTCCATTATGAATGAGACTGAAGCCTCAAACTAGTGCAACATATTAAGTGAGCAAAAAAAGACAGGCCTGCAGTAAGTCTGGCCCCTGCTACAGCAAATGTTCAGCCTGGCAGGACAAAGCAATGAATATTCCAAGTTCATATTTCTCATTCTTTTAAAAATAAACTGTGCCCGTTTTGCTCTTCAGACCATATGGCATGAATCATTTCGGTGAAGCATTCATCACATCATGATTTGCACTGACATTATTTCTTAGAAGTTAAGTGGTGGGGCTTCACTGTGAGGAGCTTCATGTGTTACAGCCGTTCTCTGTTCCCTTTCACTTGTTTCACTGAAAGGTAACTTTATTAATCTCAGCTCAAAACTAGAGTTACAGGAGTGAAAAACCAAGCACAAAGTGTTCCTGCTTTTAGGTTTTTTTGGTTGAAAATGAATCTCCTGATAAATGTACACAAACTTTTATTTTAAGCTTTTATACTCATGTGTGATGTAGTCATAGGTGCCTGTTTGATACTTACTCTGTTTTCATTTTAAGAAAGTACAACAAAGAAAAGTCTTATGATAGTTCTTATGCAAATACCAATTTAATTAAAATATGCTGAATATTTAAATGATGAAGGAGGTATGTAACCAGGTGTGTGAGTTGTCTGAGAGAGATTATCTGAGGTCAGAAACCTACTACCGAGTCCCCACAATCTATGTCACTAACACTAGAAGGCTGCAGAGTTCTCCAGAAAAGCGTGTGTGCGAGGGCACCACAGATGCTATGCTGCCTCCATAGGTAAACCAGGCATATAGATTTGCAAAAGCTTCCTCTTTCAGCTCACAAGTCTTTTTTTTTTTTTTTTTTTAGCAGTTACCTGTTTCTTTATTCCATGGATTTGCCACAGTTAAGTGAATTTTCTGTGGTTTTTTTCCTATTAGCTTCTTTCTGATGAGGAGAACAGAAGCCAGAGAAAGGAAGATCTTTTGCAAATACCAAGACAAAATTATTACCCTGCTAGTCATGTACACAGTGTGACCTTGGGAAATCACTTTAAAACTCTTTGTGCTTCAGGTGTAAAAAACAGTGTTATCTGGGTACTAAAGAGAGTAGGCCAGAACTTAATAAATTTAAGAAATAATAATAATCATCATACTCTCCTCAACTGATAAAATGTGAAGTATCAGAATATGTGTCCTAGTTCAAATAAAAGATAGGAAACATGCGATATTATTAAATGATGGGAATAGTTTACTTCTAAAAAAATCCAAATCAAAACATCATAAAGTGGCAAATGTTGGGTCTTGAATGTAAAGCTGAGACTTTCAAAGTATGAGACATCCATTCCACTGGGGCTTGACTCACAAGTCATACTTCACAATTTGTAGCAAAACTGGATTCTTAACATATTGGAATAAAGATTTTTAACAAGCTTCCATCTGTTAAACCAGCAAGCTGGCTTGGTCTGATCATGCTTGCTGTTTTAATAAATAGCCAGCATCATTTTTCAAACCACAGCTTTCAAATTAGTTTGGAGGATTTCAACTTGCACTAGTTGTGGCCAGTCCTGAAAGGTTTACATTGCTTGTACGTTTGGAGGAGCTTACACCACAGAGGGGGCCCAACCTTACGGCCCAGTGGCTTGGAAGAAAGGCATACCAGTGCCATTTAGGAAGGGAGGGCTGAGAAGTGACCTCAGGATAGCCACTTCCTTGACTAATGGTATTGCAAATGAGACGTAATTGGTCTCAAACAGGAAGGGAGTGAACCGCTAAAGTCCGAAAGCAACTCCCTGTCTGGAAGGTGTGCTTGCCACAGAAAAAAAAGCTACTCTGTTAGCATGGGAAAATGAACTGAGGGCATATTTGTCTTTTTGTTGTGTTTTTTTTTTTCAACAGCACGAATGAGAATGTCAACAAAGAAGTGTGCATGAAATGAAATTCTTGCTTTTCCCTCTCTAAAAGAAGACGCACTTATAATTTAAAGGCTTCAGTAGTGCTACACAAGCAGTTTTCAGGGAGCCTGGTAATGGAAAGGTTTCAACAAGCAAGATTAGAACCCGATGTTTTGCATTCTCTGACAGAAATTCCCTTCTAGGTAGGGAATTAAGCTCCAAATCAAAGTGTGACCTGAATGTAAATCAGCATAAACTTGTGATTCTGAAACTGTAAACAGGCTACTCACCTCTGTGTGTACTAACTCGGAAAGTTAATAATGATGTATCAATAATGGGTACTTACTGATAATCATGTTGTGAGGGAAAAACCAACAAACGTTCCCCGTGACTTACCTGGCTAACACATCTATCCCAGCACTCACTACTGCCAAATTGCCTTTCCTTTCTAATCACTGTATGTGAGAATAGAGAAAATTAATTCAATATCCTAAATGGTTTTCTCTGAACAATAGACATCAAATTAATAACCTGTTGTACTTGTGCTCATTAAAAATGAAAACTGTACAGAGTTTGTAGATAACGTGACTGAAAGAATCTGAAGAGGAGAGAGGCAACAGGAGGCTGTGAGAGGGTGGGGGAAGGGACATTTAGGGGGTGTGTATATATATGTGTGTATATATATATATTTTTGATCTTTTATATATTAGTATTAAAGGTTAAAGCAAAGCATCAATAAAGTTAAGATGAATGCTTGTGGTCTAGAGTAAAGCATTCAAAAACCATCAAAGAGAAATCATAATGGGAGAGGTGATTAAAAAAAAAAGGATTAAGAAATTACTAAACATTAATAGCTAAAAATCTACACTGGCTAGAAAGGCTGAGCATGCTTGCTTTATGCCCGATGCCTCTCAAGTCCTGAGTGCGAGGAGTATCCAAAATAGGAAGTGGTGAGGATTTGGATGCTGGCCTCCAACCCATACCATTACAGGTTTTCTTATGAGACAACAGAAAAAAATGTCCAGTCTGTTGTCTCTTCTCCATCTTCTCTGTTTCTACATCCAAGCTCATCAGTTTCTCATGCATGCTTTCCTGGGGTGTTTGATTCAGACGTTTTCTCCTTTCCATCTCAGTCTTGTCCTTGTCCCAGTTCCCCTCATGAATTTCAAGAGACTGCAAAGCATGGAAAGTGCTAAAGGTTCAGTGAAATGGTTGCTGAAATAATCTAATCTACGGGAAGCAGCTGAGCCGACATGGCTGAAGTAATAAAAAATTAAGTAAACTGAAGGAGCATGAAGCATTTGAACCCAAATGATTGAAGTCTGACAACATTAGAAGGAATTAAAAAATGTATGACTTGGCCTTTAATGCATACAGTCTTCCTCTCATGGAAAACTGAATACAAACACACATACATACATATACGTATGTATATATAAAAGCAGGTCACTAACTTATGTTTGAGGTTGAGGGTAGGTTTTGGTTCTTAGGGTCTCTCTTTCAAATTATTCACCTATGTACTGCATTTGTAAAAAGTTCTTGACCTAATTCTATTGGATTCTCCTAGAAAAAGAAAGAAGGTATTTTTCGAAAGCTTATTTTGCTTTGCCTTGGACTGTAGGTCTTGGTTTTTTTAATAGTAACTCAGCCTTTTGGTTTTCTTTCACCCCTTTCACCCTCTCTGTTGCTATTCCTTGAGAACTGTGGGTGGCCGATGAAGCAGTGAACATCACATGATGTCACTTAGCAACCTGATGTTCATAAATAGCAACAATCATTTTTCTAATGGCTATTTTTCCCCATCAAGAAAAATGCTTAGACCCAGGCCATTCTGACAGTGCCAAATTCTTCCTCTGACCTTCCAGCATATTTATTGCTTATGTTTTCTTTTTTGGGGGGTCCGATTTCAAATGATAACATCATGGCTGATGCTCTTAGAAGGCTTCTAATATATTTCTGAGCTTACTGGTAACAAATAATGACAATAATTGTTAGCACCCTTGAAGCTCTTTAAGAATAGTCTCCTCTCCCTTTCCCCGACTGTCTATGTTGCATAAATCTCAGATGACCTCAACATACTGTTGGTGAGATGAAATCAGAAGGGTCATCCACAAATTACTTTCTTTTTTAAATGCCTTTGGGGAATACTCAGGAAGGTCAGAAATTTTTCAATTCTTTCAGAAAGAATCTGGCAGGATTTTTGTGCATCCTCTTAATATTAGTATAATTCTTTAAAATATTGGCTATGCTGTGAAGGACTGCCTTTGTTAAATGACGGATTTTCACCAATAGCATACCTTCACATGCGTTATTAAGACAGAAACCAAAGGATAAGATTATAAACCAAGAAAAGTAGAATTGTGCAAGCTTTGAAAAGGATCTTGCAAAAAATTGCTTAGGAAATATAGCGAAATTATGCAACCACCTAAGCCCAGCTTGTCCCCAAGGAGCTCTCTGTCTGAGAGCACAGAAAAAACCCAAAATCCTGTCTGTGAAGCATCAGTTCCCCTCTCCCTAACCATATGGCTGCTCCTCAAAGAGTTGGGGGCTCTGTAACTGAGAAGAGGGAGTAATGTGGGTGAAACCAAGACACTGTCATCACGCGTGTGTGACGGCTTCCACAAATCCTCCAGCTACTCTGTAAATACTCTTCTCCCTCTCACTATTTGCATTGCTAATTCATACACCAAATAACTAGTGGCTAAACTACACAGATAGGGAAAAGTATCTGGATTTCTTGCTCCCTTTATAGGTTTTGTTATTTGATTTTTTTAAGAATTTAATATACTATGGAACAGAGAAGTAAGGAAGACTCAACTTACTTTTTATTTCCAAGACATCTTTTGTCATTCATACCTTCTTTCTGCGGAGCTGCATTTCATTTCTACAAAAGCAGGGGGAAAAAAATCTACATTAGAAACATTTAGCCCACAGAGCTCTATACACCTCTGACATAGCTGCACTATCTCATATCAGCAAACTATTGTTATCTGAGCCACTTCAGGGACACAGGCTCATATCTGGAGGGTAACAGCAGTAAAACTGCTACAAGCAGTCTTGAAATTTCAACTTCAGTGTGTCTGGTGGAAGCCAGAGGAATAGGAACTGCGAAATACACCACTTCCTCTTGTTTGAGGGCAGTAAGTACAGTGGTACTTAATCAACAGCTCTCAAGTAGTCTACTAAAACCTTTAAACTCAGCTTAACAGGAAAGGCAGATACAGTGATCCCTGTAATATATTACTTTCTACTGTTTCTTCCCACAAGCAAGCAAAGTTAAGACTACTGTCATGAAAGATGAATCCATCCAAGCTGGGATTTGGTGTAAATCGATGCAAATGCAAATGCATGTTTTACTCCCTGCCAATGCCAGAAGTTTTTTTTTTTTTTTTGAAATTCACATTTTTATTACTATATACATGATGTGATTACTCACAGAAATCATCACATTCAGGACATGTGCTGGCTGGAGACATAGGAAGAGCAAGTCCTTAGCCTGATTACTTCCCAACATATTTTTATTTGCCCTATAGTCCTTTTACACGTTATAGTGTGAATTAGAATTGGGAGACATAGCTAAGTGAAGGACAGATTGTGGGGTGTAACACAACTAAAATCACAAACAGTTATGAGCTGCAATGAAGATGATTTAGGAAGGAAGAATATTTCATGCTCTTTGTATGCCAATAGACAGTGCTCTGTATACTATCTACATACACAACGTATGTGCACAGAGTGCTTTTATAGACAAGCTTTATTATGTAGCCTTCTCTTAGTGGAATGGAAAGGACTTCTGGGGAGAAAAAGCATATTAAATTAAAGTTATTTATAATTTTAGTCATATTAACTTAAAGATATACTTTTTGCCTCTTATTTTTTTCCAACTCGTCTTTCTGTTTAGGTATATTCTTAGAGGGTTTTTGCTTCAGTAGATCTTCTGGTTTCTGCATCAGCATATAAGATAGTAAATAAAAAAACCCTAGTAAATAAGCTTGCTTCACAGCTTAACTGATTTTCATTGTAACCCCCATACACACAGCTACATGTAGCTCTATATGTAGATCCATTTAGGTCCTTATCTGAGAATGATATTCCTTAATAGTCTTTCAAAACCCCCATTTTAGCAATAAACTTATTTTTAATACATTTTATGTTAGCTCTTGCTGCTGGTCTTCACAAATTATCATTCCCCTTATTTGTTCCCATCATTAGGTGACACCTATACACACGTTAGCATTATTTAAGAGCTCTCTTGTAGGAGCTTCTGCTCATCCTTGTTTTATTTTTTACAATATAGGCATCCATTCAGACACCGGACTACCTAGAAAATTTCCAATCATAAATACAAATAAAAAAAAAAGTATTGTTGAGACACAACCAAACCTTGAGGTATGCTGTTTCCTATTGGCTTTACTAAGATGAAGAGTTCAGCATCTTGCAAGACAGGAAGCTCTTTGTTTGGGAACAGTTAACAAATCACAGCCTGTACAAAGTATATAAGTTGTCAATGGCCCACTCTAGTCCCATGATGTCAATGGAAAAAGCTCCTTTACTCTAAGAGGAATTGAGTACACCATGTGGGCACCCAAGGATCTTTTCATCACTCCTTTCTCACACAGGGTTGGTGCTCCTTGCTGTCTTTCTAAACATAAAGATAAAATAAAGGTATTGAAAAAGTATTTCTAGGTGGAAAAAAAATGGTTTTAGTTTGTGATTCCACTGAGACATTGCCGTGTTTCAAGAAGAAAAATATAGTGGATAGAAAGGAGGAATCAGGATAACATGCTGGAGCAGAGATTCTGGGTCAGTTCTCGGCTCTGTCAGTCTTCTTGCAGACAAGTTAATGGAGGTGCTCAAATCTTCAGCTCGATTTTGCATGCCAGCAGCTGCAATGCATGCCCTGATGGAAGTGCCTAGCCTATACTCCACGAAGCATTAAAAGACTTAGATGTTGAAGGGTGAAGTTCATAAGACTTGAGTGATCTGAGCAGGAGAAAGCTTGGTTATCCAGTAGGACACATCAAGGGGCAGGCAAGGGTCTAAGTGTCGCTGTTCTTCTAAATAACAGTCAAATTCTTTTTTTAATAGCTAAGAAAAGAGGGTTGGAGGTGGTACACTTCAACTCATTAGTCCAGCATTTTGTGTATTGTGGGAGATCCAAATTCAAACCTCTACTGTGTAGCCAACAGGCTGAGGCTTTCTCAGGCAAGCCCTCTCCTTGAAGGTCATCAGTTATGAATAAATTGGTTTCACAGAGAAATTCCTAAAGCCCAGTCCTCCCCTGCCCAGCTGCATGTGCCTTTTTGGCATGGCAAATACGTGTTTTATAGAAAGCAAACTCCACTAAAGAAATTTGTCAGAGCACCTGGTGGATGGAGCAATCACCTAGGAGCAATCACACCAGCGCTGATGGGGACCAAGCCTGGGACCCACAGCCCAAGGGGTTACTCAGACAGGCTGAACTAGTGGGACCACCTCACATGCCCGTCTTACTGGAGAATTTATACCCCAGATTTAGGTAGTAAATCAAGAATCATGGATAAAAAAGGATGAGGAACCTCTGTTTTGTGAATCCTGGCTGAGCTCTGGAGCTGCCCAGCAGCTAGCTGTTTGATATGGTTGCAACTTGATGCACCTCTATGTCTGTCCAACAGATAATATAACTTCACACATGAAACACTAGGTATTGAGTGACTTTAGGTACCTTTCCGTGTTGAGTAGATAAGGCAACTGAATGTGTCTGTAAGTGCCTACGGAGACACTTGAGGAAGAAATCCTTGCTCTGAATTTAGCCCACAATCCCTCTGAGACTCAGTTGGCTGTCCATGAAATGGGAACACTACGACATCCTTACCTCCTGGAAGTATTGTAAAGGAAAGCACTTGGTAAGATTGAGAAGCGTAGAGGCAGTGCAGCTGTACAGAAAGGGAGGGAACTTAAGGTACCTGATAGAATAAAACACTTTCTTGAGATTTCAGGAGAAGAAATCATATTTTCAGCTGACAATGTTAAATAAGCCTCCTCCTAGATACTACAACCGTAGTAACATTTATAAAGAAATGACCAACTCTAGAATCAAAAGGAAGATTAACAGCTTTAGTTTTATACGCTAGCAGCCAAATTCTTTTCTCACTTTGTGGAATTCATCCAGGCTTCTACTCTGTAACTTTAGTAAGTTACTCCAGATTTAAACCAGTGTAAGCAAGGGCAAGTTAAAAATACTTGTGCCACAATTGGCCTCGGAAAATACATTTCTCCATGATAGACATTAAACTGACTGCTGAGGCAGACAGCATGTCTTGCCCATAATCATCTTGTATTTGCTTCTCTTCCTCAGTCCTTAAAATGAGTTCATGACTTCATGACTCTAAGAGTAAATACATTATATAATGAATACACTTTTTATTCAATATTTGGAGGAAATTAAAGTAAATGTTGTATGCAATAATACTGCATGGAAAAAGCAATGATAATTATCTCATGAGAGAGTTAATATGAAGGGCACTCAGTTAATCCTGTGGTCTGAGGTAAATGGCAGACAATCAAGTAAACCTAATTAACATCATAAAACAAAGAGCATTAGCCTACCAGCTCTTGGCTAACCTATTATTTTCTTCAGAATACCATTGCATGAAAGGGTTAGGGCATACACACTCAAATAAACCCCATTCCATAAATGAATTGTCACATTGTACTGCTGAAAAAATATCAGTAAAAACCTTTTGTTCCATTTATAGAACGTTGCTTATATAGATTTCCTTTTCATTTGGAATAAGAAAGGGTGGTTTTTGTTTGTTTTGGTTTTAAATGAAGCTATCATGCTTTAGCCAAATTTGACCCAGACTTTCAATCTGCACTCTTGCAAGCTAGTCCTTACTCATGCAGATAGATCTTTGGAAATGAGTTTTGCCTAATGGCATTTCCTCCCCATTATTGTGGCAGATGAGCATTGCACAGGGAGAGAGGGATTAGTGAGAAAAGAGCAAAACCACACAACCATTTCAATAATAATGATATCACATTTCAGTGCAGACAGTTAAATGAGAGCAACTTTGCTGCTTTAGGTGCACTTCACCATTTGCATCAGTAATCATTGAAGGTGAAGCATCAGCACCTGGGAAAAGCTCCTGAAAACAAGTATATTTTCTGTGGATTATGTTTTTGGTTGGGGGGAAGGATTTGTGACATTTTCTTTGAGGTTTTACAAAGAAAATATACATAATGTTTCATTAAATTTGATTTCTTGTCATCCTGTTGGTTCCTTCTGCTGTTCATTAAAACCTGGAGGACTCTACATCACTTGTAGAGAGTCTTCCCATGAATATAGCACTATGGATAAACATTATGGGATGTACTTTGGACGTGACAAGGGTCATTTCTTTCTACATTTAAACGCAGAGACTTGGACAGAATATCAGAGGATGGACAATACGAAACCTTTTTAAAACTGCCTATTTTCCCAAATTTACATAGAATTGAGTGAATGGGACTCTGAAGGGTTTTTGGAAAGTGAGTATTTCTTTTCCTCTACACGAGCCATCTGAGGTGAACAGAGTTTCATCTCTCAGATGAGGAGGATTACCAGATAAAAATAGCTACCAGTAGGATGAACTAGCATGTTTTTCCTAGGGAAAAGGGTAGTAGAGCATTTTCATTTTTTTCTGTTCATACAGTACATATATGCTGCTTAAGAGTAAGCAGTTCAGTTATTTCATTGTGTCGATTTTTAAAGGCTAAAAGGAGTAAATTAGGGTGCCAGCCCTGAATTCTTGTCCCTCTTCAGTCCTGACCTGGCAGGTGGCCTTTCCCGGGGAGAGTCAGCGGGGATTTTGCCATATATATTAGGAGTGACTGGGAAGGCACATAGAGTAGCAATTGTCCATCTACTGGAAATCTCTGGTACATTGTTCTGTAAACATGCTCAATTTTACCTAGGTTTCTTCATCTGCAAAAGGAAGAGGGGTAGAAGATGACTAAATAGAGAACAGTTTTCTACATTAAACTCAGGATTTGTGCAAAATATTGAGTGCTTTGACCATGATTTATAAAATTCAATGAGCATTAGCTATAAACTTCAGAATTTTGTTTTGTTTTGCATAGATGTGACTATGATGGACTTTGATTAACCTTTTTACGCATTTTGTGTTGTCATACTTTGTTAACTGTATTGCCCTTTTCCTGTTAATCCTTCATGTTTCTTTTTTCTCCTAATGACAAAGCACTGTCTAGTTAGATTTATATAAAATTTATCCAACTATTAGTCTTTATTGGGAACTAATAGAATAGAGAACTCACTATTAAGAAATAAAGCAAGTTGAGGGATACGTGCACGTAGTAAAGAGGTGGCATGGAATGACAGGAAAAGGGCAGCAGCTTTAAATTAAGAAAGGAAAATGATGTAATAATGATTAAACCACAAAACAGAACTCCAACACAGTGAATAAGCAATGAAAATAAGGTAATAAAAAGCAGTACTGAACTAGCTCATGAGACATGTTATTACAGTGAACATTATGCTAGGACTGTTTATTTTGCTTAGCATTATGGCCACCTTCAAGGTTGCTATGACAAATGTGTGTGAGCATTTAACGGAAAGTGAACATTTTTTTTTTAGCTAAGAAGGCATCCACCAGCTCTCTGCCTACTCAATTTCCTAAATTACGTGCCACATAAATTTAACTTTATTGGCACTAGACAAATGTTAACATTAACCACTTATGTGTTAAAACAATTTTGGAACTATTCAGTGTGCTTCTCTGTTGACATTCTTCAATCCATACATTGAAATCCATGCAGTTTTGCTTGAAAAAAGTATTCACTCAAAATGTATGGCACAATAACAGCACCTAAATAAGAAGCTCTACTAGCTAAAGGGCTGATCCAGAGATAAAATGAATATATACAGCTTCTACTGGATTTAAGGGAAATTAAAGTTGTTTTCATAACTGGCCTTTCAATGACTTTTTTTTCACGGCACTGAAAGAGTCTTGTTCATGTGTGACTAAGCGACACTAAAATTTATGCAAGCTTCTTACAGCAGAGGGAGTAAAGGAGGAAAAGCACAACAGGGTTTCTCCATGCAACTTACAAAAACATTATCAATGTGGTTCATTCATTGAGCAATGAGAAACTCGGAGGCCCGTTACCAGCTGGAATGGATGTACTGGAGCAAACAAAGAGGGCAAGTGGAATTGGGACAACCACAGCCTGAGAGTGAGCTGAAAATAGAGCACAACAAGGCCATTGGAACACAACACACAGCAGGGTCACACATTGACAGTGCCACTTTCCAGGTTGTTATGCAGTGATGCAATTTATAAAGATTAAACTAGGTATTTGGGAGCTTTGGTGGTATAGGAAGCAGGGGGAGGGGTTCCCACCTGGCCTGTCAGGACATGTAGAGGGAGCAGAAGAAGGCTAGATGAGCCTTGCAGCATTTGAAGCTGTGCACGTAGTGTTTAATAATGTACTAAAATAATGAAAACACTAAAAGGCAATAGAGTGGGGTCACAATGGAAGTTCTGAGGCAAGCTGAAAAGCTGGTGTAAAAAAAGAATATGAGATCAGGGAGCCCATCTAACCAGACTTCATCATTTCAAAAGGAATGTATCAATTTCCTCTGCTGGGACCTCAAGCTGAAGGTACACTGCACTCTAACCTGGTAACTAAAGAATTTTGTGATATTATTGTTGGAAATCTTGATATATGCTTTCTCTTTCCTGAAATGTTGTTTACGAGATGCCTTTTTTTGCAAGTTTTTTTGCTTTGTTCCTAGGGGATGATCGGTAGAAAACTCTGTCATGGTCTGTACATCTTAGCACAAGATTGCAATTTCGTTGTTGGGGTGCCTGGTGAAATGTAACGCTGTCACTGCTAGACTAACAAAAAGCATCAGGAGGCCTCAAGTCACACCACAGGAGCCTGTAAGACTGCAAGTGATATTGATCATGTTCTTGTCTGATGTTCGTTGTCAAAGATTCAAGCTCATAACAGATCTCCTAAAGAGCTGGCCATGGCCCTGTCAAAAGGACTCTAAAGCAGCATGCATATAGAGGAGACACTTCTACAAATGTTCCTAAAGTTGATGTCTTTCTAATGCTACAGGTGGCAAATAGCGTAAGAGCCTAAGCATGTACATTTGCTGCTCAGGGAACACTGTATGTAAGCAAACAAGTGACTGAGAACAAAAAAAAAAAAAAAAAAAGCACTTTTCTAGGATGTACTTGGTGATGGGAGAGGAGCAGAATCACCTGGCTGTGGAGATTTTGCTTGAGATACCACATTCTGTTTCAATACGGGAGTGGATATTTTTGCCGTTCCTGGGGATGTGCTGTGGTTCAGTAAGCTCTGCCCCACTGAAAAGAAACTTTTCATGCCATGTCTCTGCAAAGGGCCGCATGAGATTTTTGTGTTGGTAGAAGAGCTGGAATGGCTGTGATTGAGTTGAACGCAAGAGCAGAACGAATGCAGGGGTTGAGCAAGGTTGAATACCAAGTTGCCAAGGTAAACCCCATCCCAGCTTTCTCATTCTAGTCCATTAATAACTTGAAAAAATGGAAGCAACCTTATACAGTTGATGTTTAGCATCAGTCCTCAATAACTCCTCAGGAGCTATTTCACCTGAAGACGACTGTCAATAAGCCATTTTAAGACATTGTGTGCAGTGTTATCTAGCTGACTCAAACTGCTGCTTGCTCACTGACATAGCTACAGGATGTAAAAGTCTTCAGCAAGCTAAAGTTTTTGGAAGAAACCAAGGCTGTGCTCTCAGCAATTCTTTGCATTCACCACATCAGATATGAGCCCAGTTAACTTTTTAAGCAATTCTACATCCTGAATGCCCAATATCTATTACGACCACTGCAAGTTGCTATATTACAACATGTAATTCATTTGGAGGATGCTGTCACAGCCCATACTGGACAGACCAGGGAGGGGTCGTGGTGAGTTTGGAATTCCCTTGGACTAAATTAAGGTGAAGGGACATCAAACAATCAGTTGAACGTTTTATTTATGGCAGAAGCAAACTGAACTTGGAAAGCGTAACAGTAGGCGGCATGGCTTCTCACAACAGGAATTAGCATGAAACTACGTCAGTAAACGGTGTAACACGTGCTAACCATATCTATCAATTCAGGGAAGACAGTAAGGAGAGCCCTCCCGTTGAGTCACGAGGTTCAGAGCGGGCCCCCTTGCTTTCCAGACTCCTTCTCAGAGAGGAGCCTAGGGGTGGCTGGATCCACTCTTAGTCTCAGACTTAGTCAACAGTTTTGTGTCTAAAGGGATGAGGTGCAGTGGGTGATGGAAAAGAGAGAAAGATTTCACCAGCCCTGGGTCCAGCATTGGTCCAGCCAGTCTAGACGTCCGGTTCCAGAAGGCACACACACATGGGGCTTCAATTCGTGTCCTTTCATAATCTCCTTGCCCCTCCTTCGGGTGGGCACTCGAACTCATTAGGCTAATTAGATGTCATGGGCGGTTTGTGCTTTCAGAACCTTCAGGAAATGGGTTGATGGGCTTGGGGGTCGTTTGGGGAGTAAATTCTCCCTCCCTGCCTTGCTCAGGGTATCAGAACAGGGAACTGCGCACCCTCCGGCATGGCGTGGCCTCCACACTTCAGCTCCTCTCCTGCGGTTCGTTGTTAAGGCAGAACTTGCCCAGCCACAACGTTTGAGACATTAACTTTTTCAGTTCCTCACGTGGTGTTGCTATGCAGCCTTGCAAGTTCCATTCCTTCCCTCAACCGCAAAAGCCAGGCCCTGGTCTCTGCAGGTCCCAGTCTCTGTCCATCACGATGGGTGTTTGAGGCATTAACTCCATCCAGTCTCTCACAGATGCTACCCAAAAAAACTCATTTGGGAAGAATCTTTGCTTCAGTGCCGATTTGACATCACAAATTACTGTCAACTGTCATGTATCATATGTCAGTATCATAAACAGGGAAAGGTAAGACACTAATTTTTCGGGTATTGTGATGATACACGACAACATGGCAGCTTTTCAATACTTCTGCATTCTAGCTATGTCCACTGACACTAAGAAGCACCTGTTGATACTTACCTCCTCTTGACTAGCTTTCTCTACTTTTATAACAAATCAAGAGTGAACTGATATTCTTTCATGATCTTTCAACTGTCGCTGTGGATGTGTTATTGACAAGATACTTACTGTCCAAAAAAGGAAGCAAAGAACTCACTGAAAAATTATATTAACATGTTGTTATCAGCCACATTTCAGAAGCTGTTTAAAGTCTGGTAACTGACTATCCAAACATGTCAGCAGCTGGTGAGACTACTGCAAGTAGAGTTGATCTTCCAAGTCAGAGAGATAGTTAAGCCCTAACTACACCGTGTAGTGGAAATAGAAAAAAAAAATTCATTGCAAGATGGACTGTGGCTGATGAGGTGCCATCTCATCATCCATGTAAATATGCAAGCTGAAATTGCGCTTGGGCTGCATCACAGATATCAAAGTTCCACCAAGTCCTGGCAGCACGTTCACCAAATGCTCCGACAGCCAAGACTTTCATTTCAAGTGATGTTGTGATAGTATGTCAGTCGCTCTGTTTTTGCAGACATGAATCACTCATGATGTCAACCTTTCCTAAATGACCTTCGCAACACATGGGAGCAGTTTCATTTAAATGTTCTTACATCCAGTTACCACACACACAGTTTTGAACCGGGCATGTTTAAAGATCTTTTCTACAATATAATCATTAATTACACAAAGTGAGATTTTTCACACACGCAAAATTTTGAGAAGGCATATGATCCCAGAAGAGGTCCGCACATATAGCAGGATCTAGTTTGACCATTTACAAATCTGTATCACTTTGATATCTTGCAAAGCACAGTTCTTTAACCAACAGCCTGATAAAGAAGCCTACATTTGTTAAAGGTTCATTTGTGGATAAAATATGGTAACACAAACCGTCACTGATTTAGTAGATGCTACTTTTGAATTGAAGAGCAAGCCCATACAGCGTTCTGTCCAGCTCTACAAAAAGACTCCACTGTATTACCTAAAGATTGCCTGCTCCATGAAGGGGAAGGCTTCTATATCATCCTCAAAAGATTAAAAGTCGGTTTTCAAGTGCAGGTGCTAAGGAAGAGAGTGAAAAAATACAAATCAAGGGATCAGGGACTTGGAAAAAAAAGCAGTTGCCAAGTGCAGGGTAGCTTTGCACTTGAGATGTAACTGAAGCCTAAACCCTAGGGGTATGTTACAGCTAACTTCTAGATCATGCTTCAGCAGATATACAGCCAATTAGAAATACCTGCACTGGACAAAGCACATTGTAAAGGTTAGTTTGGAAGATCTGAAACTACTCTAAGTCATCTAGAAATACAAAGCTCAACTGGATGAGCCGGTTTTCTAAATTCTTCTGAATAATAGTAACTGTCCTAACATACTGTTACAATACAAATCTGCTACAGTTCTCACCCTGCTTTTCCCTCTAAATGTAAATGTTAAAGAAATTGAAAGGTAGAAACAGAGAAGCTGAAGAAAGGATGGAGATAACTGTTGCAGTGAAGGAGTTTCAGTAGGTACATATGGGCCACACGTTCAGGGTGTGAAGTCAGAGCGAGTCTTACAGCTCCAGTGGCTGACAACCATAACTCTGGTGCCTGTGGGACCTTTCCTCCTGCCCTACTGCTAGACTGGGGAGCAATAGCACAGAAAGTACAACCAACATATCCATTCCCACCTTCCCTCAGCTTACGTGCCACCTTGCGGGAAGGAGAGACTGAGTTTCTTTATGTTTTTTTTTCTGTTGATCTTGGGGCAAACCCCTTCTACTTTACTTACACTGCTGTAAGGCCTCAAGGCAGTGTTTACCAGGAAATGATATCTGCAATTAATAAATACAGGAAGACAATACTGTCAGTAGTCAGAACTGCCACTGCACTTGTGAATGTTTGAGTCAGTTCAGAGGTATCAGGCTGAACAAATAAGGACAGAGAAGAAAACAAAGAGTGACAGGTCTAAAGGGAAGAGAGACTTCAGGAAACAATTAAGCATTTTTTGGAAAGACTGGTAGATCAATGGAGAGAAAAGCTACAGAGAGCATGAAGTCATCAAAGATAGTGCAGGAAGGAATTGAGTCATGATCAGCATGTTACTGAGTAAGCTGATGAGCCAGAGCTACCACTTCAGAACTCGCTGGAGGTAAGCTAGCAGGCATCCACAGACAACAAGATACCTGACAGGCAAACAATGCAGTTCAGGTACTTTTGAATTTTCTAGAAACACAAAAGGGGCCAAGGTTTTTAGAATACTTCATTATTCTAAACTTTGTAAGAGAGAAACAGGACTAAGAAATGTGAACGGGCAATTCTATAGTTAAAATCTATTCTAGTAACCACTTGAGACAAATGCCTGTCTAAAAATGGGATGGATGTTTGTATGCAGTAACATTACTTTGATTTTTTTAGGAGAGGGATGAAGGGGAATGACTCAGTCTTCTTAACTCCCCACCCATCCTTTGGCTCTGGCTACTGACTACAGCATAAATTTTGTAGTAGGTACAGGGTCCCAGAGCCACAGCCATTGCTAGCTGCTAGGTCTGCGTGTGTTAGGACACCCATGTCCAGCCTCTCACTGAAGCTTCAGTCTGAGCATGTGTGTGTGCCTTCCAGGTACACTCTGCTCAGGCATTTTTGCCTGGCTTCGCTCAGCAAACTTGCCTCAGATTCCAGTCAGGTTTTAGAGATGCTGTTAAGCTAGATTGTTAATCTGGAAAAGGTTTGGAGGGCCCGATTTATTTATTTATTTATTTTACTAAATGATCTTAAAGTTAGCAACTCTGGGAAAACATTTTCTGTGCCAAAAGAGCATGTGAAGCAGCTGTTCAGTACTTATGTAAACACCTGTGCATATTTTTAAGCTTACTAACAGTTGGAATAGCTTTCCCCCTCACCTCAATACTATGCTAATACCTATTCCTTATATTGAAGCCTTTGTTCATGAAATATATTCATATTTTAATAATTCTGTCAGTGAAAAATATTGAGGTATAATGATGACATGACTAAAATGACAATCCTTCCACGGTACTTGAAATATTCAAGCATTAACAGGAGGATTTGCCTCCAAACCAGGGACCAGATTTAGCAGGCACAAAATCGCATCACTTTTCTGAGACCGCTCTCTTGCTTCTCCAAAATCTTCTTGTTCTTGAAAAACAAGCCACAGAACCACTGGTGCTGTAAGTGACTTCTGGAGATTGCCTAGTCCAACCCCACCTGCTCAAAGCAGGGTCAGGTTGAGCAGGTTACTCAGAGACATGCCTAGGTGAGTTCTGAATGTCTCCAAGGATGGAGACTCGTCCACCTCTCTGGGCAACCAGCTCCAAATGCACTAAAGCCTTCTGGATACTCCTTCACAACCAAGACTTCAGAAATGTAAGTTTACTTTACTAACATAGCTAACACAGAGATGTCTATGCAAGTCTGCCACAAGCTAAAATTATTCAGAAGTCTGAATACCACCACCACTTTAGAACAGGGTGTTAACTGAAATGCCTGGAGACCAGTCAACCTTCAATATCGATCAATTAGCTATTCATCTGTGCAAATCCCAGACAAGCACTATTCATGAAGACAAGTGTTTGTACTATGACTTGGTGGATTTCAGAGACAGTGCCTATTATGGAAGAGCCAGGACCTGGACATATTTATTCAGGTACACAATGAGGCTTAAAGGCCCTGAGGATGTCAGAAGCCGCATAGCTGTATTCAGAAAGTTTGAAATCTCTTGTGAATACTGTACCACTTGTCAACTCATCCTGAAGAAGTTAATTTTGTGAACAGGGCCCAGACAACGCTCCTCTTCCTCTGCTCTCCCTCTCCATTCCCATTATTCCACACACACAAAATTTAACCTCTGTCTCACACTGTACCTCTTCAGCTCGGGGATCACCATTCTCACATCTCGCCTCCACCAATTTCCAGGCTTCTAAGAACTCACTGAAGACCACCAAGCCCAAGAAAGAAGGAATAGTCATTTCATCATTCTCATGACAGAAGTAGCCCTGAAAGAAAAAGAACTCTCTCTTTCATAAGCAGCATTTTTAACACTTTTAACGTTTGTAACATCACGGAAAACAGGAACAGTGGATCCTGCACAGCTGGTGACTCAACAGCATTTCTAGTACTGTTGAAGGCCAACAGTGACAACCCTCCCAAACTAATTTGTTCCACCATGTTGGTTTCAACATAGTTTCAACCACTGTTAAAATTATTTAACCGTATTACTGATGTGAATGTTAGGGCAAGAGAGCAAACCAAGAGCTGTTTAGAGCTTCAGGATTTGGTTTCCCCCCTCCCCTTGAAAAGAGTTCCCCAATAATGTACTGGAGAGTTCATCCCATTACTTATCTTATAGACAGTTATATGCAAATAGGCAAGAGACAAATGGAAATTTAGGTAAAGCCATATCAGACTCAGAAACCAATCTTTTGGATTGGTCAGCCTGTGGCTGGATGCCCACATAACAGAAAACTTCTCAGCATCACCATAGTCAAGAGAGATGCAGTATTTCACACTCTTTTGGCCCTTGCAATCCAACTTTTAAATACTAATTATAACGGGCATTCAGTAATCAGCAGCTAAAGTCATCAGATGCGCACACAGCCTGTAAAAACTCTATGTGGTGGCAGAGAAAGCTGAAGAAGACTTCAGACAACATAAAAGGAAAAAGGAACAAGTTACGGAAAAAACAGGAAAGATCAAGTCACTGTAACACTTCCCTCACAGGCAATATAAAGCAGCAACAGAAAAGCACCTAAGCACATTAGCAGGGACAAAGGAACAGTCAGCTCTGGCAAAGGGACAGTGATAGCTGCTGACAGCAGTAGTATGTTTTCACAACTCCCTTTTATTTCAGAAAAAACGAAAATAGTCTCGTATCCTGAGTTTGAAAGAAATAGTTCACTACACTACTTGCTGTTTACATGGGACACAAAGTGGCAAGTTACCTACACTGGGGGCTAGGAGATCTTTAAAACATGTCAATGGATTTGTTTTCTACAAACATAGTAGTGGAAGGAGAGAGCTCATACAGGAATGGTTTGGCAGGTTGCAATATTGGAGTAGGGGAGAACAGCCCATAATTCAAGGCCAGTTTTGCATACAACAGGAAGTTTAATCATCTTAACAAGGCTTTCTTACAGCTAATTGTAGCAATGACTGAAGAGACAGACTTCACTGATCAATACTGGATCTATGTTTAAAAGGATAATTCCTTTTCTTTCAAACCGGTATTGTTGATCCCACTAAATATGGTTCTACCATCACAAACCCCCCAGTATCTTCCATTGTTAGCAAGCTCATTAACATCTGCACATTTTCCATGGTGAAATCTGAACTCTCTCTTGCTCATTATCATGGAAAGCAGCTAGAGCTGTCTTTCTAGAAAGTCTCCATTTTTAGACAGTAGGTCATACTGCAACAGCTTTCATCTAGGAGTTGTTTCGTTATGTAGCATGTGGGCCTGGGTAGGAACTAAAAAGAGCTTTCCTGGTCATGAGTTTTTTTTTCCTCTCCAACCACCCTCCCACCAAGCACTAAACGTTTTGGTCAGCTTACTGTACCCTGATACATATTACTCAAAATGAGAATGCAGAAAAGTTTTTTTTGTTGGTGGTTAAAAAAAAAAAACAAACAAAAAAACCAAACCAAAAAAACCCAGTAAATGCCAAACATGAGATTATTGTTCCTGTGCATTACTTCAAACTGACATAAATAACTGTACATTGCTAAAAACACATCAGATATAATTTGGTGGGTACTGAGATGTGCCTGAAGTCTGCCAAATCACCACTTATCTGAAATCACAATTCATCTGAGAGGCTTATTCTGTCAGTGAAAGTCATTATCTTCTCAAATACTCCCAAATTTCTGAAGTCAGGAAATGGGTATCTAGAGCTACAAGCTTCCTGAAGAACTGACTTACCTCTTTCTTTCTTTTCCTTCTAGGTAAACCCAAATATTGCTAGTCATTCACATTATACAGTACTCAAAGCATAATTTAGTCAGATCCCATCATGTGTGCACACGCACACTCTCCAACCTCAAGTGAAAGGTATGAAATGTGGGATTATTTTTTATTCTCATCCATTTACTTGTTTTGTCTTTTTCTAAGTTATTACATTACTCAGCTCAGTGTTCCCAAATGGTGGAAGTGATGATATAACCCTACAGACTAAAAGTCTTTACGTTCTGGTACAGGAGTGCATAGTGATCCATGACAGTAAGCCAAAAGGTTCAAGAAACAGTGATACAAAATACTGATTATTAATTGCTATATGGCAAGGACTAATTGAGATATTTTTATGAACTCTCTTTAGAAACTGGCCACTAGGTCTGTGGTCTACGGACTATAGTCTGTGGATTAACTTCAGTTTTTGATCTAATTTATAAACTCCAGCAATTGAGTTTGACTTACCTGTTAAGAAAAGAAAAGAAAAGAAAAAAAAGAAAAGAAAAGAAAAGATCCCCTTACCTATCCTTTTTTTTCAAAACAGGAAGATCATGCATTATCCATGATGTTAAGGTGGATTTGTCCAAGATCTAACACTAGGTTTTTCAGTTTTATGAAACCGTGTTTAATGCTGAGTCACTTTCTCATATGTGGTCTCCACAGAGTCCTCTAATATCCTCTATTAACTCTTTACCTTGTTAGTCACTTAATTCATTTGCCTGTTTCCTTCCTCTGATAGAGCTGCATTTTCAAATCACCAGTTAAAAGCTCAAGTATCAACAGTTAATAGTCCATGTAATGATTACACCTGGCAATAATAAAATTCTTCAAGTTAGAAACTGATCAGATGAACAGAGAGAATTACTTTATCAGTTGTAACCAATAAGAAAACATTTGCAAAAGCTAGAGGCAAATACAATTCAGTTTAGAATAATCCATCCTCAACCCTGACCACTGAGCTTTCAAATTATAGTCTCACAGATTGCTACGTGTTCATCTTCATTTTTCTTCAGGGACTGGTTAGTTCTCCTTCCTTTTCTTATCTTATCCTTTAACTTGCACAAAGCTTAGAATTCTATTCAGAGATACACATTTTTGTGGTGGGGTTGAGTGGGAACTCAAACATGATTCATATGAAGGAATCTTGACCTCCACAGCATGATGTCAAGGACAAGTACTGCTGTAGATACAAAGCAAGCTCATACAGGCATATTTTTGTTTAAAACATTATAGCGACTCTTAAAAATGGTTCTTACGATGAAAGATGCTGGAGCTTGAAGGTAATACAATGTTTGTTTGACCAGTCTTAAAACCATAAAACGATCTGACTAACATTTTGTTTAACCAGTAAGCAGAACACTATGGCAAAATGATTACTGGTATTTACATCTCCCTATTCTGTTCTTGAGCTGCAACATTTATTTTCATATGCATTGTTCTGAGTAATCCCAACACAGAATGGAAAAACATGTCAGTTGTTTCATTTCAAGATAGTTTTAATCAGGTAATTACAGGAAAAAACATTTAAACAATCTTTATGGTGTTATCTGCTATGTCAACTTACAAGGATATGATGTAACAAACCAGTTACAAACTTAAAGGCATATTTACATTATATACTCGAAGTAACAAGCTATATTCATATTCATAAAGGAAACACCTATGGGATGAGTTAACTAAATTATACACCATTTAGTAGAAAGAAATAGCAGTTGAGGTTTAATGGAAACAATATACACATGAGGCACTTCGAGGTCATTAGGGTGGAAAGCAAATGGCACCAAGCGAAAGAAGGAAAACTATGTACAGCTTATACTGCAGCTTTGAACATGAAGGCTTCTTCTTCACCGAATGCTTTGATTTCTTAAATGAACCATAACTTTTGCAATTAAGAGAAGCTTTCAGGAAAAAAAAAAAACAAATCAAGCCCAAAAGACCCCCCCTAACCCCTCCTTGTATTTGTCAGTGCACCGAAGAAAATGGAAGTTTTATCCACCCAGCTGCTGGACTAACAGTACCATAAGGCATCTTTTTAAAGTTACTGTTTTGTTGCCAGCCACCACCCTTGATCTTCATTTTATTAATATGAATGTGTCACTGTACTAGCTGCATACTGTGCCATAAGCTCTGAAAAGATTTAAAGTCTAATTTCAACCTGTGCATTATTTACACGGGAGTTCAACATTATCCTCCAGGTACACATGAACAGATCATTCTGAAGAGAACACATCTGAAATGGGAATGTTATATTCCAACATGCAAAATTAAGACATTCTTCAAAATACCTTTGTTCCTCTAGAGGAAACTGCATTGGTTTAGACTGTTTGGAACATCCCTTACATAAGCTCTGGAAAGGCATCCGAGTTTTATGCCACCATTGGCTGCTGTTTACTAAACAGTTACCATAGTAATTGTAGATTATTATCAGAATATTGCTTTAATCTTGCACACAGCTGTAGGAATACCCTTCGCAACTACTGAATCGCATGTGCGAGCACACAGACCCACCCGAGCATACTCAAAACTCGATTCGTATCACAAACTAAAAGGCTAGATTCCCTCTGCATGAACATCAAAACTCCATCACTTTGCTGTGGGAAAGAACTTCAAGGAGGGGGAGGGGGGAATCCTTCTTATGAACCCAATGACAGAATCAAAAGAATTTTCATTTCATTCCTGATTTTTATGCTTTTGTGTAATAAGCCATTGTTAACTATTTTAAACCTAACAAAATATATGCTTAAAGCATTTTTACTTTCAATCAGTATTAATAAGGAAATTTAAGATGCACGATGAGATAAAGAATCACAGTAAGAGTCCAAATTACTATTTTGTAAATTCATAACTAAAGCTTAAAATATTTTTGTAGCTTAAGGAGTGCACCGATAGCCAGTTAAATGACTATGTAATCAAATACTGTGCCTGAATGCAGCTGAATGTTCTTCCCCCAGTAGATGGTGCACGAGTGCTGCTATCATTTAACTTCTTCCCCCACTTTCAAGGGGAAATAATTTTCACGGTAAGGAGGTTTTCAACAAGTGAGGGACTTAATATCTAGTGATGGTTTCCCAAGGCTTGAGTCTCCCCTCCAAGCAACACAAAGCTCTGCTACTACATGCCTGACAAACTACAGTTCTGATGCTAAGGGCAAGGGGAGGAGTAAGGATTGGGGAAGAAATTTCTCTTTTCCCAAATGCTCAAGAAAGTATTTCAGAAGAGACAGAATAAATGTTACATGCTGCCAAAACCAAAAGATGCACAGATGTAACAGCCCATTCTGGAGTGGGTTTGCTGTATGTCCACCTTCCACTACTCATCTCCCAGCTGCAACAGTGGGTAAGATCCCTAACACCAGAGGAAAAAGTACGTGTGCATCCTACTCAAACCAACCCTTATGTAACCACATATCTCTTTTAGTCCCTCTCAAACTGGGCGTGCAGGCTGACACTTCCAGCACAAGAAGAAAAAGGGAACATATGTCAGTTCAGTAACCCTTTTTAGATGGATCAAGTCTTCAAAGAAGAAAGCAAAAGGTGAAAACATTTTAGCAGCAAAGTGGTTAAATGCAAGGTGAAAAATATTAATGCACACATTCAATAGAAATATTAAAGCATATATGTTTCATACAAAATACAGTACAGGACCAGGAGTTTCACTATGTTGTATAGTGCTGAGAGGAAACTGTTAAACTCATTTCTTTCTGAAGTATATACACAATATGATTCTATAGCATTTTCCTATACAGCCAGCAAGTTCTTTTCTTAGGTTGTTCATACCTCTCCACCTTGAATTAGGAACCTAGCACTTACAAATATTAAATTCCTCTCATTCACTAGAAAAACATCACCATTTTTTAATCAAAGTTGTTTTTAAAGTTAACAGTCTATTCTAGGCAACCAAGTTTAGCTGAAAATGTGCGAAGCATGAAAATCAACCAGAGTAGCAGCTTTCAAATATATAAACAGTAAAAACCAAGACTGCTGCTACCATGTCATATTCTTGGACTTAATTCATCCAATCTACTCTTAATACAAAACTAGAAGCTCTTCCGTAACTTCTACAGTTATCAATATATTTGTCTTCTTTTCAATGTGAAATAATACTTTGAGATGATCTATGTACACAAGGTGGTCAATTCAAGCCATAATATAAATATAAATGTTTTCATTTAAAAAGTATTTTACAGACACATAATGTTATATACATTCCCTCATTTTACTTCTGGGCTACAAAGGAAAATTAAGGGCACCGATACATGCAGAAAGAAAAATTACACAAAAATATACTGAAGAAATGCATAGGAAGTGAGAAAAGCCAGTCATGTGCATCTTTTAAAATCAATTAGGTTTTTTGTTTGTTTAATAAGAAGGGTATACTGAGGATAGTCTGTCCCACTCCAGCCAGGATATCAAATAGGTACCTTCGCTAATGAATTATGACTGGTTTTAGTGTTTTACATATCTTTAATGAGAAGTTAATGTTTCTTACTTCACGACAGAGCAAAGCATGTAATGTTTTAAAAAATTCTCAATGGGTTAATCAGTTAATTCTTATCTGAAAGTTAAAGACTTAGTAAGTACAAAGCCATAACAAATACCATACACAATATACCACCACGCATACAGATACATACACACACTCTCTCTCTCTCACTCCCTCCCCCATCCTCCCTCCAAATTTCCTTAATTAAGAAGTTCACTCCAATTTTGCCTGGGCTGTAATTTATTTCTCAAGCTAAGTCTTTTGTTGTTGTTTTTGTACAAAACACACAGTACTTTTGTTCTTGCCCGTTCAAATAAGAAAAAGTTGCAGTTCAAAATAATGAAAACAATTTCACTTTTGTTATTAATCTTTTGTTTTAATCATAGTACTCGATAAACAGCTGAACAGGATCCTAGTTTAACAGAAGGATAAACAAGAACACTGATGACAATTTGTTACAACTGCCTTAATGTACCTTTTGCTTAATGAACATTTGAATATGCAATAAAGTATTTTTGGAGGACACCCCAAAAGAAAACAACTTGCTGGTTGAGCAACAGAAACAACTTCCTTTTTGCTATTATGTTGAAATCAAAGTCATTTATATATAAAAATAAATGTTATGTTCTAACAAGAACATTTTAGACAATTACATCTGTGCTTAACAAAAAAATATTGGTCACTCAAGACTAGAATAATTAATATTTTAAAGGTTTTAGGATTATCAGAATGTATGGATACAACTCAACACAAACTGTAGCTGAAGGGAAACAGGACTGAAAATATCAATTTGTCCATCTGGAATAAAAATGCGACTAAATTAACTAATTAAATATTTAAAATACTACCATGGAATGTGACAGTAGATATGGTCCATACCTACTATATCAGAGGGAAGGAAAGTTTAACATGTAATAATTCGTACCTTACACATTTAGTTAAATATAAACATTTGTTATTTATACATAAAGTTGCTTCCAAAAAACTATTAATAAGTGATTTAGTTGCACTTAAAATCAGTTTCATTTCTCATTTGCCGAGTATTAACTTTTCTTAATCTTAAATCAACTGTCGCTAGTGCACTTTTAGTTAAGATTTCCCCTCAGGTAAGTTTTAATCCTTTTAAAAGAGCCCCCTCGCCTAAACCATGAATGTACAAAGTGGCAAAAGTTAATCCCTTTTAGTATAATCATAGTTTATATACTCATTTTATAGCCAATAATAAGAATAGGCTTTCCTCTGCAAAATCTCCTTCACAACTTGCAACAAATGCCACGCGCTCAAAGGAAATAGTTAGGCATGGCTAGCACTTGTAAAATGCCAAGGTCTGACAAGTCTTGTTGCTTCCTCCACATCAAGCATCTCTTACATGAAAGAAGATTCCCTTCAGCTTGCCAAAAAGCTTCCACAAATCCAAGTTAGATGCTTCCTGGAAACAAAGATTTTTCAGCTCTGTTTGGCACAAGACTGATTCATCCCGCAGCTTTATGCTTTCCTCCACAGCACCCACATACCTCACCACAGTGATGGCACGCTCTCAAGGGGAGGTAGCAGCACATACATGGAGCAATGAATGAGAGTGCCACCAGTGCTAACCAGCGTAAGCAGAACTTGTCATCACTAGTGTCACACGAGCAAGGATCAGAGAAATCTCCTTCAGAGTCTGACATGCAGTGATACAGCATGCTCTCTGCGCAAAGCATGCAACTAACTTGGTAGATACATCTTTTAATAGGATCTGGCGCATCTTGACATTTTCCTCTCCCATTATCTTCATGATTAAACCTTTCCTGGCAGTATATACAGCGGGAACGCTCACCATCCTCTTTTCTTCTTTTTGAGTTTTTAAATTTTGATGAGGAAGGCTGAGTTTTAAATACCACAGAACTCTTTGAGTCTTTCAGGGAATTCAACTTAGTTCCATCCCCACACGGGTATAAATAGTCAGATTTTTTACTGTCTGATTTAGAAAATGGTATATTTGAGTCTGCATCATCCCTCTCCAGGTCGTTCTTCCACATGTCAGGATGCCTGTAGTCTGCATAACGACGTATCAAAATGTCACGAGGGTTTATTCTAACAATTTCATCTTCATCCTGAAAACTAACGTGTCTGCTTGACTTCAGTGGGACCTGAAATGGCAAAGCAAGGTAAGTTTACTACAGTGAAGTCCCAGATTTTGGTCCACCTACAATGTAAAACTTCAATTAGAAAATTAAAAACAGGATTTTTTTTTTTTTCCTTGCTGCTTGAAGATAAGAATTTCAGCTTATTTTCTTACTAGTACAATTTACAGACTTCCCCATAATAATGAGCCTTTTTCATGATATTAGGACCATGAGCTTTAGTATTCTTTCCTGACTTTTTAGTATCTCATATGAGCTTTGGATATTTTGGTATCCACATAAAATTGATACCGTTCTTTGAATTATGCTCAAAAATTCAGGTTTTAACATCTTACAGTAGCAACTAATTAATTCCACAGATCAATTATGCCTTAAGTGAACTTGCTGATTTCACATCAGTGATGATCCGCTGCTTCAGGATTAAATCCCTGATACATTCACTTTGAGTTACTTGTGTTATCTAGGAAAAGCTTTCCTTTATTTCTGCTCTAAGTTTTCAAACTCCCTCCACTTTTGCAACAAGAGTATTGAATACTGGTTACTTATTCTCAAAGCTGTATTCTAGATAAGGATTTTGCCACATGAATAATAACATTCAGTAGCATGATCAATCAATAACAGTGGCTGCTAAATGCATCTCCCCTTAGCTAATATACAGTACTTAAATCAATCGGTTTAGGACACCAGCAGGCAAACACCTAAGTACTTCTTAAATTCTCAACTTGTAATGAACTGACCATAATTGAAGACCTTTTACCTCAAAACGAAAGTAGGAAGGAACGTGCTAAACACATACAAAACAAACACCACAGAGATAAGGGAGTTCTTGTTTATTCTGCCTTACGATGAAAGGGCATGGGGGCATGAAACAGTTGTTGAAGGTGGCAAATTTGAATCATCCAAACTGAAATACTGCATACCTTAAATATAAGTGTAAGATATTGGACTGCCACTAAATGTTACTGAAATCACATTACAAGTGACTTTCAAGAAAAGGTGCAAATAACGACGGGATAAAAATTTAGGACGTGTATGGAAGGAGCTCCCGAAACTAGCAGATAGTGCAGCAAAAAAGCAAAAGTCTCGGTATGTCCCAGTATTCCTGCTTTACAGACAGGCAGTTATTTTCCTACACTGTAGGCCTATTATAATCTGAGCCAGAATATAAGCGAGCTTCAAGTCAAATTCCACCTTCTCCTCCTGTCAAATGCACAGCCTGCAAACCATCTCACAGAAAAGACTGGGGGGAAAAAAAAAAAAAAAAAAAATCTCACGCCCTAACCCATTAGCCTTACAAATTCTTCCAGAATCTTGAATTATTTGGGAATGCATCTTTGGCATCAGTATTGTTACTGAGAGTGTTTACCTTATTAGTACTGATCAAATTAGTGAGAATTAACGTGTCATCATTCCATAGTCTAGGACAACAGTTGAACTGCATATTCCTAATCTGTTGCAGTGTGTAACAACAAACTACTGAAGATGACTTTTTAATTTAACACACTTCTGGTTCACTTTGCAGGTGTCTATGCTCCTACTACACTGAAGTCTGTGTGCCCTGGTTTTGGAGTAGGAGGCAGAGGAGGGAAGAGAAAAGGCAGCTGGGAAAGAGGAAGGAATAGCTTCTTAAAATATGCCAGCTTCTGATTATGTAAGAATATCTGTAGCCTGCTCTAACCATCACTTCCCTGCTTGATAATCCTTGTGTGATATATTTTAAGTACAGAACTGTAATTGGAGCTGCTTTGCCCTGGGAGTTTCAGCTGGAGTATGCTAACAAGAGTAATTTTTTTTTCTTGGCTCCAAGCCACGCAGTTGGACTTCTACAAGGTCTCGAGGATACAGGGTGAAGAAAGGTTATATCCTATTTAGCTAACATCACTGCTCTTCCATACTTCCCCAGGCTCCAATGCAAGCAGTTAGGCCTCCCCTTTGCTTATAAAAGCAGAGTGCTTCTCAACTCTATTCTTTTTTCAAACAACAGAAAGAGCCTATTGTTTTAGCATCAATAACTAGCTATCGCTAATTGGCTTTTTTGAACAGTTAACAGCCTAAATTTATTTAACGGAAAAAGCATCAAAAATGTCATTACAATTCCATATGTTACAGGCATAAAGGCTCCTAACCCCACTGTCCACACAGAATATTACGCAAGCATTTAAGACATTAAATAAACCCCCATTGTTGAAAAGGAAAAAAACCCCCAAACCTCAAACCAAAAAACTCACCCTTAACCTCCCATTCCCCAGACAGCTAATAGCCATTAAAGATCACTAACAACTGTAAAAATCTGACCTCTCCTCAGTCTTTGAAGGCTTTTTATTTGTTTGAGCAGAACACACCACATACATAGAACTCGTTTCTTTTTCTCAAGTCCCCAGCCAAACATCTACTAAAATGCTTAAGGTCTGATATGTTACAACAAGGCAGCATTACATTCTTTATGCAACTGATATTAAGAAATCATTTTTTAAGAAAGCGAGTGGGAAATGCTGAAAAACAAGTGAACAGGAGAAACGTTGGAAAAGCTTTATTTATAAAGTGCTTACATATTGGGTATTCAATGGGACCTACATGAAAGCATGAGGTACATGAAACCTTAAGAACAATACACAATCCAGACTCAGTTAGGTACAAATACCAGCAAAATTCAATGACAATAATGCACATAGTCCTCTAGCCATTCAAAATTACAACTCAATACAAGTGCCGCCTCTGTGTAACAGCTGAGGCAGGAAGGGTGGAAGAATGTTACAGCAAACTGAAATTCCACAGAGTATCTCATTATGAACTTAATTAGCCAACTGGAAATTAGGCAGAAAATTTTTGTTGCCACGACTGAACTCACTAGTATTACGCCCTTCTTGAAGGGGTGCACCTTTAAACAAGGCATGGACACTTGCTTGGTACTGTAGCCTTCCCTGTCTCTCCTCAAACAGATATATCTGACTTTGCTCAGCTTGCAACTCCACAGTATGAGGACACCAGCAGCTGAATATATCATTGCAAAATACTAAATTTAAAGTTAAACACACATCAGTGTATTAGAAGCTGAAGAGCTGAGGGACTTGGGTATTTTTAGTAACAGTCAAAGTATTACAGGTAAAGATCTGAACTGTCATTAATCACTTCTTTAGAGCATGTACTTCTTGAGCTATTCAACTTAACGAGCATAGTAAGAGTGTTCAAACTTACACAAAAACGAAACAAAACAGGCATTTACCTCAAGATCTGCTGTGCCACATGGTGGCACATGCATGGAGTTCAGCAGAGACAGTGCAGTATGCACACATACTGAATGTGTGATTTTGTTGACTTGCCTATGTTCTAAATGTGTGCACCCCAGGACCATGCAAAAAGCATGGAATGTCGGATGCAGGTGGTGCTACAATACGAGAAAAATATTTTAAAGAATATCTACTAAAATTTCCATGGAGCCTCCCGTAACTTCAGTCTACAAGAATTGAATTCTAGCATTGTCATTTCAAAGAAATTCCTATTTAATTTCTATCAGACAGGCACTACCCAGCGTACCACAGCTTAAATTATCATTTTCTCAGTAGCCAACTCTATATGTGCTCTTAAAACACACAGGTACTTTAGACTACTGCACTTTACAACTCAGTGAAGACTAACAGCACATACATCACTGGTTACTATAGCTGTTAAGCATTAGCTGCAATAACCTAATCACCCATCTATTCTATTCTAAGAAATTTTAAAATTCTCTTCGCAAGTAAATGGGAAGAGGGGAAACTACGTACCTCTTGATGAACAGAACAAACAAAAATATGAGGTGATTTATACAAAGAGATAATTGGAGCAGATCAATGATTAAAAATCAGAAGTTAATAGATTCAAACTCTTTAGTCAGTTCTCCAGATAACACTGTTTGCTTCTTTTGCCCAATAAAGCAGTTAGAAAACAGCTGTTACAAGACTTTAATGCAATCTTATCTTTCTTTGCAAGAATGACCAAGGGTATTAAAAAGTTTTATTTCAAAGAGCAGAAGTATTTTCTGATGAAGTGTTCACAACTACTTGAACTTGCATTCTGCTTTGACTTCTGTCATTAAGCTTATTCTAAAAAGATTCCCATGTGTTTGCTTCTAAGCATAAGACCTTCAAATTAATTATTATCCAACTCACTATTAAGTCTACCTCTACAGTCTACAAAAACTGTCAGTTTCTTTGAGGCTTAGAGAAAAGCAAAATGTATATTGTTAAAGGAAAAGCTGTAACATTGCCTTTCCAATCTAATGTTGTATAAATATGACCTCTTTTAAAAAATGTCTATATATGAGCCTTCCTCATGTTAGTGGTTTTTTCTTCTAAGAATCTGCTTACCAATAGCTCATTACTTTTCATGCATAACTGATATATTGTCTTCCTTTCTGTACCAAAATAGAGTATTTTAGTTTAAATAGGCAGTTAGAATTCATAAACAATGTTTCACTAAAAGTATTTAGCAAAAGTGCCCCACTGTGTAATGCACCCAGGATATCCATTTTAAAGATACTTTTCAGTATTTCTAACGAAACCAATATTAGTATACGTGTAACCAAGACTGAGCTCATGGCCAGTTAGCATTTTCTGTACAAATTTAAACAGCTTTTCAAGGCTGCAGATACAGAAGTCTGTAATACAGAAATCTGACTTCAAAGAAAGTAAAAGATTTATTAATGTAGTCTGCTGCACTACAAGCATAGGTAAATAACTTCACAAAGCTTTACCTCTGCCATAATAATGCTGTAATATTTCAGCTGCAAAGATTATATTGATCATTTCAAGAAGCTGAGAGTATAATGCTACATACGGGGACTTAGAATGAAGGTGCTTTCTTGTCAGAAACTACATACTATGCCATTAATGCAGCAAGCAAAGTAAGAACTGCTTCTTTTGTTGGTAGTCTTACCTGGTTAGGTTGGCTAGGAAAACAGGCTCTCCTGGTGTTGAAATCCTCAAATGCTGAAGGCCTTAAATTTGCACTGTTGTAAGGTTCACTGGTTACTACAGTTTCGTGTTGGAAAAGGTGATCTTTCATTAATGAACCTGATGTATTTTCTTGAGTAGTCTAGAATACATAAAGAACGCCCTTGAAATGATTTTGCATTTACACAAAAACCACACCAAACCCACCAAGTTCATACATAAATGCATTCATATTCTACATAATGTGTTAGAGGCATCTATAAACACAAGTGTTTTTAAACACACATTTCTCAAGTACTTTTAAGTAGGCAAGTATTTTCTTTACTATGAGTCACCCTTGGAAAATAAGAGTTCCTTCTCTGCAGACCATACACAACTTGGGCATTAGAGATACATGCCTTTGTAACTCAGTTGCCAAATCAGCCTGAGGAACTTACTTTAAGGAAGGAGAGATTAGCCCAGTCTCCGAGATTATGCTTTCTCTAACTACCCACGAGGCTGCCAGTATTTACAAATATCCAATCGGAGGAAAAAAATTCTGAGGCAAAAGCTAGTCAGACCTTTTAAAAAATTAAAAGCAAGATCAGCTGGAAAGAAACAAAAAGTCAGTTTTAACATATACTGGCTCAATTAAAATATCTAATTACAGCAAGCGTGTACTGAACAACTAATGACTGTCTTTTTGGAATTAAGGTTGTATCAGGCAATTTGATACAAAAATGAGACTATGTGGCAACATATCATGAGATATCTACAGGATGTGTGCCACTCAGAATAAGGAAGAGGAAGTAAGTTTGGGTGGAATATTGGCTTGTCAGATGATCCAATTTCTGAAAAGAATAGAAAAACCAAACAGTTCTCATTCTTTAAGCTTAACTGACTGGGATATACTTAGGATACAGTAGAGCATATTGATACAAATCCCATCGGGCTGCCAAAAAATGTACTGTACAATGTTTTGTTTGTATTGAGACATGCTGTAACGTTAACTGGCTGTCATCATCTGATAGCACTGAGAAAATTCTGGCATCATCCAACTTCCGGCAATGAAAATGTTTCAGCTTTATTGTAAGGATTTGTATATATCAAGAAAACATTAAGGAGGAAACAATAAAAATACTGCAGGAAACTACTGAGGCAGAGGCAAACCTGAAGTTTTGGCAGCTTAAGTACTAACACCGAATCATTAGTTTTCATTTATCAAAATACTTAAGGAACTTATTCTGTGATTACATTAGCACCTCACGTACATAAAAGCCTAATGTATCAAGTTCGAAGGCATCTAGATAAAGTGGAAGCAGCTGTTCTGTAGCTGATCTTTAGAAGAAAGAAAATCATCACACCACTAAGAATTTATATATTGTTCAGAAGGACTCTGAGTGGAAAAACATTAAAATCAGAAATTAATTAATGATCAGCTTTAATTAATACTAGAGAGCATATACCCCATGAAAGACAATAGCTCCATCAGGTTAAAGTTCCACTGAAAAATTCTGAACACAGGCAAAACTCCAGAAAGAAGTACTTTTTGCAGATCCTTGAGCATGACAACACCACTAAGCAATCGACCCTGTTGTCAAAATTAAATTTTCTGGTCAAACACTGTTGGGAAAGGAGTACAAAAGCAATGTTGAAATGACTGGCAAGAGTTAGATTTCATGGATGTATACTTATTTTAAGAGCAAAAAGCATAAAATATTAGTGCAATATCAAATATCTTCCTAGCAGGAGGTACTCCTGCAGGTACATTGCCCAATGACATAAAAAGCTTCCAAAACACTGGTTCAAACCACAGGAGAGCCGCATTCAGAATGAGGAAGAAATGTCTACAACTATTTTTGGTTTGAGCAATGTTGTAAATGCTTACAAGCAGAAACTATTTAAGTTAGGAACACACTCAACAGCTAGAGGCCATTTTACAGAAACCGCAGTGATAAGCACTAACCCCTCTACCCCCCCAGATATTACCAATTTGAGTGGTCTAGGGAGAAGGATGAGAGCTGCAAAAACTACTACTCCTTCCTTCCCAGGGAAAAAACACATACTACCCACAAGCCAGTCTTTATCCCTGGGTAAGATCTGCAACAGCCTGCATTATTTCCTGTCCCTGCAGGTGATTCACACCTTTTTTCTTCAGAAATAAACTACCTACACTATAGAGCAAAAAGGACACATGCACATGCTCACACAGACACATATGCTCCCCTTGGCAGTCAAGAAGTGCTCCGTCTAATACAGGATACAGGCACTGATCATCTATTACAGTGCTAACTAGTAGTGCCAGACACTGATGTATGAAATACAAACCTTAATCTTCAAGCAAGCCTTCGTGCCCTATATGCAGCAATTATAAAGGAATGCTTTTATAAAATTCCAACAGAGACACCACAATTCAAGCTAATTGACTTCAAGAACAAATTTGGGGGTGGCAGGACACAGAGAAAGGCATCTGACCTTTGTAAGGCAAGAACTCACGAGACAGCTGTTCGGAAAGCACAACGCTCAGCCTACAAATCTAGATACTACAGGTAAGTGGACACAGCCTAACTTCTGGTATTTATGAAAAATGAAAAGCGATCAGGTCAGTTATGATTTTATTCAGCTTATAAATATTCACTATGCAGAACTACAGAAATGCCAGATGAATAACCCAAACTCTGTATATTTAATTAAACTGATAGTTTTGACGCAGCCAAACCACACTTATTAGGATCAAAAAGGCTTTCTTTGGACGACACTTCCTGCTCCAAATGTGACGTTTTATGACAAGGTCATAAACACCTGAAACCCCACATTTATAATGGAAACACTGACAACCTGATGGGAGAGGCTCTAGAAACAAAAATGCTATTGTATTGAAAATGCATTTAAGTAAAAAGCAAACATGTAAAGTTTTCCACAAGAACTGAGCTTGGTATATTAAATATACGGAATATTACACACAAACACAGATGCACACATTCCCCTTTTCTACTGTCCAAAGCAATTACACCGCCCACATTCAATATCCTTTAACCACAGCCTGCAAAGTACAGTACTGGCATAGGTTATTCAGTATCATCTGTAAAGTAACCTACGCCAGTTTTTAATGCACAACGGAAATCTGGTTTGCTCCCAGCTGCTGGTATAATAATTACTGTCCTATGGTTGCTAAGAGATACTCTGATTTTTTTTCCAAGACTACTAAAACATTTCTGTGCGCGCAGGCAAAAGGATGCTGGGTAAAGCAATAAAATGACTCCAGCTGTAGCTCTCCAGCAGAATTCAAAGCCAGATGACAGCTGTAGAGAAAATGAAAACCAGACTGAGCTTCTCTTCTTCAAATTTTCTCTCCTTACTTCTCCCAGTTTGCCAGACTTAAGTCTGGGAGAGAATTCAACATTGTTCTGCAAACATTGTTAAAAATGTTCTGCTCTAAGTAAGTTTAATGATTACACAGAAGGATGGATGAGAGACCACATTTCCGTTGCATCCCAGTTCTTTATTTACTTCCCATGAGGCCTGAAAATCTGCTGTTTGATGCTAACCAACACAAGAAGAGTTTAAATGTTTTTTCCTTAATTTTTTAATTGTGAATAAATGATACAGGTTTCAAAAACATCTGAATAACTACCTTCTGCTTTAGCTATTTCTAAGACTTGATGGAGCAACTATTTTCATATTTGGCAAAGAAACTCTATTATAATCAGGTAAGTATCTCTGACATGGACTGAAATATTACCTAGATTACTCTGAATGTTTTGTACAGTTTAAAGTAAAAAACCAAGGCATTTGACATGCCTCTTTCTTCCAAGACTGTTCTACCTGAATATATAAAGCATACTAGAGGTTTTTAGGGATTCCAAGGAAGCAACTAATAAATGAAAACACAAAGCATAACTCTGAGGAAATAAGAGAGATGGAGATGTAAAAAGCTGTTAGGGATACTGGTGAGAAAAAAAAAATTCCTCCTCTTTTTAAATACTACTCCACAAAAAAGCTTAATAAACCCAAATAATTTTAGCACAATACATTATTAGTTTTATTTTAAATGGATAATATAAGCTAGTATTACTTCTAGTTCTAGGAACTACACCTAGCCAATTTATTAAGTGCACTAAATATTGCTAATTTTCAGTGTTTCATCGTGTAGTATTTTCTTCTCCAGCAAAACAATACAGTGTCAAGGGTAAATTATTTCACATTTCCTTACAAGTCATAATGTCAAGTTATTTTTGTAAAATAAAACTTCTGCAAACCTTTTGTTACAGACAAAATAAATTGAATGGTCACTAAATAGTGCATTTAGAAAGAGGTCACCAAATAGTGTATTTGCGAAGAGGCACATTAACCATTTATGTCTGCCTGCACCAAAATCACTTAAGATGAATATAAGTTGTGGGCCTTTTCCCCTTCATATTGACAAAAAGCCCAATGTACCTATTTCTGAAGGGATAAGCCAAACTTTTTTTTTTTTCTGCTTGTAATTTATCAGTCTACAGTTTTCTTCTGCCAGTAGTAAGAAACTCAAAAGCATAAGTGCTCAATTTCTTATTACTTTGAAACTGTTAAAATGTGTTGGTAGCCTATAAATAACACCAGTATGGCTGAATCAACAAAACCTGAAAGAAATTAAGACTCAACTGCTCTATTCTTCAGTTCTCAAAAGCGAGACTTACACATTTCAGTATCCAAAACCCACATAAAGATACTTTATAATGCATGAGCTCTAGATTTCATTTAGTTAGATTTACTTCTAAGAAAAAAAAAGAATTCTGATTTTTACATTTTTTCAGTTAAGCTAAATGAGTTAGAGCAAGAAGTTTATATTTGGTAGAAGAAAAGAATCTGAGCTAATCTTTGCACAAACAAACAGACAGACTTAAACAAGTTGCTTGTCTACTGCATTCAAAATGCCTGGTTTTATACCAAAAAATCCAAACCTCCTACCAAAACAAATTCCTAATGAATATATCTGTAATTATATATACATTCCCAGCATCCATTTGCAAACATTACAGGAAGTCAGATAGCTCTGCATTAACTCATTTGTGTATTTCTATTTGAAATTAATTTAGTAATACTAAGGCTTATTTAATGATATAAACAATTTGCATATAAAATGTTCATTAAACAACTAACAGTAATTGTAATCATTTAAGCAACCATAATAAGCAAGTATGAACACCCTTAAGTGATGGTATTTTTTTAATACTAAGATTTTAACATTATTTGTGAACAACAGAGCATCTAAAAAAGCTATAATGAAGCTATGTCTTCTTAAAATGATAAATTTGATCTTCAGTAAGAAGAATGCTTTCTCTGTGAGACTGCATTTAAAGAATGTAAAAAAAAGATCTAGTGACCCAAGATACAATATAGCGAGCAAAATGCTAGCCTAGAAAGCACAAGAGAAGAGTTCAGGTTTTGGATTTGCATTTAAGAGTTGCACGTACAAGTTTTGCACAACCCCTGTTTCTGCTTGCTACATCTATAAAATGCGATACAATACTCATTACAAGTAGGCATTGAGGCTTAACAGCAGTCCCATCGACTAGATCAGAAGGCTGTGTGTTTTGATCTTATTCGCATCATTTCATTTGCTCTCTGTAGTACCAAATATAACCAGCCAGTAAAATAACTTATGAAGCATGTTTTGCTTTCTTCATCACTAATTACCTTCACTTTTTAAAAAAACACTGTTAATGAAATTTATGTACAAACTACATACTACATTCATACTTCAAATATGCACTAAATATAGGATTCCTGCTGTGTAAGATGACTACAACAGCAGAGGCAAAACACCTTGACAGCAGATGATGTAACTGACAAAAGACCTATTAAAATTAGCATTTTCCAATATACCTTGATGACATCCTGGGGACTTTACCTACAATACTAACTAAGAAAGAAATGAAACCGAAGAATACCAATGCACATGATAGTTACTACAGGGTATAGAAAAAAAAAAATAATCTAAGTGTATTAACAAACATGCTATGAAAAGTAAGTGTGAACTAACCCTTTTCTCTTTTTGATATTCTGCTATTTTAAAAGCAACTTATGACTACTTAATATTTTTAATTAAATGGAGGAGCTCCACTGCTTGATCTTTTGTACTTCATTCCTTAAAGGTTACAAATTACAATTCTGGAAGATTGTTCTGATGAAACAACAAACATCCCATTGCCCTCATATCCAAGTGTCAACCTGCTATAACATTCTATCCACACTCTAAAATGCCCTTGCATAAATACACTCCAAAACTTACTAAAAAATACTATTAGAGTCTTGGGAAAACAGCTTATAGAATAAATGGGGGGGAAAAAAATCATTAGGCCTTTTAAACTATAGTGGGGTGGGAAGAAGTGGGGGGACAAGTCAACATGACTCTTCAAATACGTAACACATAATATGATATCTTTAAACAAAATGGTCTTAGCAGTCTTTCAAGTTAAAAAAAACCCTGGGGTATCAAGTTCCACTTTCAACAGTATCAATCTTGGAAGGGGGAAGGAATTAATGACTTGGAGGAGAATGTGCACTATTTGGTATTTCCAAGATATTTGTGGTGACTAGACCTGGTGCCTGTAACTAAAATGCTCTAGCCTTTCTACACTGACATTCGTAACGCTGCGATTATTCTTTCGTTATTGATACAGAAACCTGATTTAGATGAAGCATAGCTAAACCAGGGTGGGTTCAGCCTTTCCTGCATCTCCCCGCCCTTCTGGCATTGTTATCGATAGGCAAGTCTAGCATCATTTATTTAACTTTGGTATGCAGAGATATGGTAAGAAATATTAGCTAGCTTTTTTTCCTCTAGAAAACAGGTAATTCTTGCCATCTATCCACAGCACAAATCCACAATTAAGCAATGTGTGTTGTGGTGAAGTAATGAAATATGCTTTCCTGTCTGGAATGTAACAGATAGTTCTAGCAGCAGTTTGCACCAAACAGGATTGTTTGTACCTGTAAGTTATATATAGATACTTTTAAAAATATATGTTTTTTTAAAAATATATAAAAAGTAAATCTACATCATCTATTTACGTATCTAAATATATCTATATTTACATCTAAATAGAAGAGATGATGTAAATACACTTTTCTCCACTTTTCCAATAACAAACTTCGTAAATATAAAGAATCACAGATATTTGCTTCAATTTTGGCACCCTTATGTAGAAACATAATAACTAAGCAGCATAATCAAGAGCTAATTAGTTTCCCCTAATCTCATTAGGCCTGTAGAAATTGCTCAATTATTAATACTTGCAACAAAGCATGTTTAAACAAGTCTTTTAAAAGCTGATTAAGGATTGCATTAACTTTAGCACACATTTCCTCCACCCTGTCAAAATCTCATTCCTATTTTAAATCCAAAATATCTAATATTTATAGCCATTTTACTTTAAAGTGCCTTAAAATAAAGCACTGCAAATAAAGAACAACAGGTGGTTGCACAGCCAACACTTACACAGAGATACATTTCTTCTACCATAAAATGGAAGGAAATCAAGAGACTCTTCTGCATTGCCACTGCATTGCAGTATCCCTTCTAAATACTTGACTCTCAGACTCCTATCATAATTTTATTCTTACCCATATCTTCAAAGTAGGCTGCTAATTTTCTTGATTTTGTGTTGCAGAGGTTCTACACTGCATCTATCTACACTGATAAAGAAGTTAATACTGCATAAATGACAAAACTCTTTCCCTCAAGAAACCACTTAGGAATACTATCAGTTTTCTGAATAGTCACTAAGACCCCTGAGTCAACTTGTTTCTATACCAGCTTCATATTAATTTAAATATCTGCACTCTGAAAACTGAACGTGTGTGTGAATAAAGCCAAGACTTTCCCTGAAACTGTAAATAGGAAAGAAGAGATGACAAGCACACATAGACACAAGTAGGTTTTTACTCAGTTGTATTACAGCTATTTACTGTATATATGTATCCATAATATTTGTTTATACTGGCTTTTTAATTACATGGATTCTTGGATATTACCAGGTAGTGCTACACATCAGTGTTACAGTACTTGATATGGTATTTGTGTAAAGCATTATAACTCTGAAGCATAGTAGAAGATAAGTTTTTACCTCTTACGCCATTATGACCTATAGAAATTGAATGGTGCAAATAAGGATCAGTAAAAATTTGAACCTCAACAAGTGACTGCTTTATCTTCAGTGGGTTTTTAAAAATTATCTGAACTTCCACCCTTGTTTGGACTAGATTATTTTAACTGTTATGTCAGCGTCTTTTCAATTTGAACCATACAATGTTAGTAGTGTCTATCACTGCAGTGTGAAATCTAGGAAAACAAATAGGATGTGCATGTAAAAGACGACGACTCCTGACCCCTCTATTTTTTTTCCCCCAGAAGAATATTTCATGTTCCCGTGAGTTCAAAGAGGACACACAACCTAGAACAGACACCGTAAACTTAAAAATTAAACTCAGGATGGTTAATCATCCTATTGATTAAATATTGACTACTTAGTTTAGGACAGACAATATTGTAAGTCTTCTAGATAATTGTTCTGGAACTTATTTCATTAAACTGAAATTTGCTATTGCTCTTATTTTGCTTATTCTCACTAATGAAAACAAAAATTGTTCAGTGAATTTCTTCAGAAAATAACTGCACAATTAATTTAAAAATTTAAATACTCACTTGAAAGCAGTCTTCTGCCACTTCAACATCATTTTGGGAGGGTGGATAACCTACAGAAAAAGTAAAAAAACTGATATAGACAAGCTTATTTTCATTTTATTTACAGTTTACTGCTTCCAGTAGTCCACACCATCCTTCAATATCCAGCTATGATGATATGAGTATGCTTGTTTACTTTTTTAACCAGTAGATTGCTGTATTTCAGGTTGATTTTAATAAGTACCATTCATTTCTACATTCTATATTTTATATACTGAGTATTCCTAACCACACTCTTCTCTCTTGTTCACACCTTCCTTGTAAAAACATTTTCAAAGTGCCATCAGAAGTCAGAAGCAAGGGAGTATATTCTTGTTAATGTAGCATTTTGAAAATTAAAGGCAGAATACATTCAGTTGGCATGAATGCATGCTGTGCTGTATTTTGCTATAAATCAGCAGAAATTGGAACTGTGAGACCCTAAGAGAGAAAAGGACTCATATGTTCTCTAATTATTTCTCTTGCAGGGATATGGATGATATCAGCACAATTCAAGAGAAGTCATTTAGTATGTCAAAAAGCATTTCCCTTCAGAAACATGTTTCTCCCTTTGCTAATACGATAACACACATTAAATCCCTAAATTTACAGCACATCACAGCACAGAATACTTTGTTTGAATTTCTCCCTTTGAGTTACTTTTTACAAGCCTGAAAGATATGTTCTTTCCATTCAATAGATACCTGTTCTCTTCCCTCCCTCCCTCTCCTCATCCAGCAATACATTTATCATATTTTCAGCTCAGAATCGAGGCTTGGTGATCTTCTTCAGTTTGCTCACTAGTTTCCATGAGGTCAGTGAAGCTCTGGAACCATTTAGCCATATTACTATTAGAGTAAATTCTACTGTCCCATATAAACCTGTCCTCAGAACTATTCTGTGTCAGCTGTTACTAAACAAATAAAACTATTAACTGAAAGTATGTGCAGATAAAAAGAGAACTCAATGGGTCTCAAATCATTCAACTTCACAGGTTATGCTCTAAGAATACAGAAGCTGTAACAACCTTCTGAGAAGAAGGTTCAAGAAAGACAGTAGAACACTCCAGCTTCCTCCATTTTTTCACCTCTAAAAAAACAGAGGCAATGCTTTATTATGTAGGAATGTTTCATGGAATTACCTTATTAGTGTTTGTGAAACAATTTAAGACACTTGGATGAACGGCACTTTAGAAATGTCAGAAGTACTATTTAAGAACTGTTAAAATCTCAATATGCTATAGATCAATCCACATCCTTAAATACTGTCAGCACTGATGTTATGCAAATTGCTTTGACTTATCTCATTTATTAAACACTTAAGCCGCCCCCCCCCCCCCCCCCCTGCCAACCCTTTCATCTGAAATACGTACCTTGAGAAATATCCTCTACTGCTCTCCGAATACCTCTGTCAAATGCTCTTGCATCAGCAGGACTCTGAAATGTGAGGCCAAACTTTTTGTCATCAATCTTCCAGTGGTAAAAAGTAGGAGTAACTTTGTTGTAAACTAGGTCCTTCTTTAATGTGCATTCCAAGACCACCTTCCAGAAAGAAGACAGGAGGAAAAGATATCACTGACCAATATATCAAATTTGAGAACAAAATGTAGTCTTCATGAATTACCTGAAAACATACATCATAAGAGCAGATTAAAGTCTCTGTTTAAATTTCTTCCTGTTACAAAGATGTATTTTTAACTTCATTTCCATTATGGCCAAATTATTCACTAACAGTTGCTGAAAGGTGTTACGGGTTAAGGACACTATTTGTATACCAAGTGAATTTTCCCAGCCTTAAAAGTATCTCATACCTGCAGCAAGCACTTCTGTCAGTACAGACTTGCTAGATGTTCAGCAAATTAAATAGGCCATACCCCAGAAAACCATTACTGTGCTAATATCAAGTATTACTGTATCACTGGGAATTTTATTTGTATACTTATTCTATAAAATTTTTGAGCACTAGACTAACTTCATGCTGCTTTCAGGCCATATCAGTTTTCTCCCAGAAAGGCTACTAGACAAGAGAAAATAATACAGGAGAATTGTTTTAAAATCTGAAATTAATCAAAACTAAAATATTTTTGAATGTATTACTGCCTGTACCTAGACACAAATATATTTATGGCTCATGTTCAACTATAATGAAAACAGTAATTAGGAATAATTAACAGAATTATTTGACTACAAAACCATTACAGGTATACACGCACATTCAGTTACGAAGTAATGTTGCAGTCTTCACATCATTTTCCCACTTTAAACTGGTTGGTTTTTAAAATATATTTGCATATTTAATTTACCTGCAAAAATTATTTTATGCAACATTGTGACATTGAACGTTTCTTGATTAAAAATATCCAAGGTGAACAAGAAAGTACGGAAGGACATGCACCAATCTGCTCCTGTAGCACTAGGTATAATAAAATGCACAGCAAGACAACCTGTATCTCTGTATTACTACTAGACTCTAAAAACCTAACTGAGGGGTGAATGCGGAATTTTAATATTTTGTCATTTCAGCATTAATGTATTTTCAGAATTTTCATTTTTAATTTTGTTACATATGCAGCTTCTTGAGAGAAAAATACAAAATTTCTTACAGCATGTGGAAAAATGAGGTTAATTATAAACATAACTGAGAAAAATCTCCAAATTTAAAAAAAATATGTCTGTACTTGGATTATTTTTAACTATCCTTTGTGTTCTTCCTCTCCTTTCCTTGTCTAATTATTACATAGCCAAATAGGTTTTTTTCTCCTGCTCTTCATTATTTATTCCCCTTATCCTACACCCCACCACTGATCATCTTTTCTCAAGTTTTACTGCCTTTTAGTTCTGTCTCTAGAAGGATGACATTCTTTCTGCACATACAAACTCTTTCAGCATTAAAATAATTTTTGTTACTCCACTGTGAATTCCCTAAATGGTCAACAATATGTAGGTACAACTGCCTGCAAGAAAGCATAGGAGGGAATCTGTTTGCTGTACACGTGCAGGAAAAGGTGCTGCAGCAGAAAAAAAAAAAAAGTATAATTCTGCAGTTCTAAGGTGTATTAAATGATTTTTCTTTGTTCCTTTGATGATTTTAAACTTGCTTCCTCCTAAAAAAGCGGAGTTAAAAATGAAGATTTCTCACATCACTGCATTTTCTAGGTGTGTGAGCACTTTTGGGGGATCTCTGCTATATTAAACACCAACTATTTTCACACTATATTTTGCGTGCAGTTTCACCCAAAATATCAACAAGAAGTTCTGCAAGACCGATTTCATAGCATCTCAATGAACACTTGCTCCCAAAGGGGTTAATCCAGATTATGTTATACTGAAAATTCATACCTGGATGACAAATCTTTTTAAAAGATGGTACCACTGGAGTAAAACTACTGCATTAAAACTTCACTGAGTAGAAGCTATAATTTTCAAAGAAATCCAAACCAAACCAGAAAACCCCCAAACCAACCCCCCCAACCCAAAAAGCAACACTACTACAACCTGGCCCCCACTTCCAACCCTCACAACATTTTATAAGACAAGCAATCATTAACAAAACAAGCAAACATCCTCGCCAACACTGTAATTGTTTTCAGCTTGACTTAAGGAAACAACAAATTTGACAGGATGACACTGATTTTTAAGATCTAAAACTGTATGGAAACAGACCAGTTAACAGAGTAGATGTAAGTGGTTAAGGGCATTGAAAGGGGAAAAATTAGTTGCATCAAAATTGTACGTATTATCAGTCATAAGAATCCGTATAGGTGAGACTTTGTCTGCACCACCTGAGAGAAAACTCAAAACCTGTAAGTCAGAAGTAGCAGTGGGACACAAACTATAAACATCCAGCCTTCAATAGTTTTTGTTGCATCCAGAAATACTAAAAACTCAAACCAAATAAAAAACATACCAACCTTCCCCTAAAGCATTTTTTTTCTCCCCAAAACACTTTGATGCTTTGTAGCAACAATGTATTTTTTCCCTGTTAAACATAATGCTGTCAAAGGCTTCTTTATGCTGAAGCATGCAAACTACCACTGGGACTGGGGAGGAGGTATCCTAATCCACATATCTCCAAAGCCTGGAAATGAAACCAAGCTTTTAGCAATACAGGTATTTTTTTCAAGTCTTCAAATATCCAAAACTCCAATAATTTTTTCCTGCACTTTGCTATAGTTTGGAACTCTTCACCTCATATGTGAAGGTGATATCGGACTCTCCCACACGGTTACCAAAAATCTACCTTACCAAGCCTTTTTAGGTAGACCTTCCCTAAGATCTCCAGTGATAAGCACAACAAAAACCTGCAAGACTGTAAATTAAGTGACTACAGCTTAACAAAATTGCATTGTTTAATAAACATAGGTTACTGTTCTGAAGGTTTTCTTTACTTGGAGACTCAATATAAGACTTCCATGCCAATATGAAGCAGCCACCTTAGCACGTAATGGGAAAAGTTGCAGAGTTCTCAGACTCAAGACAAAAGAGCTCCAGATCCACACAATCCAAATCTAAATTCTCAGAGCATAAATGTCTACTATGGGTTGTATGTCTACTTACTACTATTTAACAAAAAAATCCTTTTAATATCCGTATGTCATTAAGTGCAACACTAATGAGTTCATAGCTACTCGTAAAAATATTTGCTTGCCACGTTTCTTTTTTCACCTCTACAAGACACATTCTTTAAAGATATCAGAAACTATTTGGCTTGTGTAGACAAGATGAATCTCTAAAGTCAGAAATTTTAAACTTTCAACACTTCAAATACTTTTGAACAAAAATGAGTATTTAAGATATTAACATCATTATCTAGGGCTTGTTTCAGAAACAAATATGAAAAAACCCTTATTGCATTTGATACAAATTTCTATTTTGATAACAGACCCATAATTGAACATTTCTAGATACTGGATACTATTTTACTCGTTTCTAGTTGTACTTTCAACAGCTTATGACATTACATGTAGACAGTTTTGCAATTTCTCATTCCCAGCCCAAATCTACAAACATATAAGCATATAGTTTTTGATGAAACTTTTGAATGCCTTTTCTGCTAAACAGAATCAAAGGCTTTTCTCTAGTCTTGGGACCAAGCAGCATGACCTGAGTATATTCTTGCTACAGAGCATGTGGCCCCAGTGCCACCGTGACCCTGTGATATGATTATTATTCTGTGCATGCTTCCCACCCCCCCCAATTCAAAAAGTAAGATGATGCAAGGGCTGTACTACAGCCCATTAGAATCAATCTTTTCTCAAACTTTAAAGCCAATTTAAAAAGTAAATGATAAATTTTTTGAATAGCAGATTTTTAGACGAGAACAGTATTTATACTCAGTTTCAGCTTCGTATCTCTCCCTTTACACAATTACCTGTTCTTCAAAAGAAAGATTTTAAACTTTGATTTGTCACTCCTGACTCATGATCCAAAAGATACTAGTCACTTTTTTTTTCTCTCCTTCAGTAAAAACTTGCATGGCAATGGACTGGAGAAGAAAATAAAACGGAACAGAGAAGTCTATTAAACTTTTCATTCAAGAATGTAAAATTCACCAAAGCCTAGAAATCCGTAAATTTGAGCCTAATGTATGTTTAACACTAGTGCTATTAAGATAGAAGAGAGCTACTGTAAACACAGTAAAAGAGAGCAGCAGACCTGACCAGGTTAGGAGGGAGTGCAATTGTTCCAAGCAGACTGGCTGGAGCCAGATCTAGGTAGGTGAATATAATAAATGAGGAAATGTGTAATTATGTCAAAGTCTTCACGAAATACCCTTACATTCCAACGCAGATCTAAACAACCTGAGCAAACTAGCGGGGAGCAATCCCTCTCCTAAATTAATTCAGTGGTGCCACCACTTCTACTATCTTCTCCTAGATAACTAGGATGCTTTTTGTGAACCCCATGAGATGTCTTAAATAGCTCGGTACTGCACAGAAACTTTGGAAGTTCTACATGTAGCCTGAAGCTGGTTTGTAGCAGGGCTGATAGCAACCTAACTCTCAGGTATATAAAGAAATGACAAGAAATGCCTCCAAAAAGGAACTTCAAATTTTGATGTTCAGTCCCAAAGTGTTTAATTTATACAGCTGACTTACAGACTGAGATCTGTAGTCCTAATTAAATGCCTGCATATCCTATAAAATATATGGGGAGATCCAGCACACTGGAATGAATTGCAATGCAGTGTCAGAAGCAGCACTTGGAGAAGCAGCAACTAAAGCTAGTTTACAAGAAACAGTAAGAGAAGAGATAAAAGATCTCTCATTCTTTTTGAGTATAACCATTTAAGAGGCATCTGGAAGATACCTCCATCAAATACCTCACCTATGGATTTCAAGTTGCTTTGGAATAAATTCCACCTTTCTGCTGACACACAGGTTGAACAGTAATACTGACATTATGATTCCCGTATTTCTTAAGTAAAAGCCATAGATCTGATTCCATTTGCTCTCTAACCTGAGGTTATTTCAAAACCCATGCTTCCCTGTGTCCCAGAAAAGTGGTCCAAATTCCACACTATAGGTTTTCCAGAATAAGGGAATTTCTGCATCTTTCCTGGAAGCTGAGCCAGTTCACAAAAGAAAGACTTATTGGCCATAGGAAATAAAAATATAATCTAGATATAGAGGTATTTTAAGTGTGTAATGTGACTTGAGGCAAGGGGGTGAGGGGGAAGACTCCATTTGTAAGGATTAGTTTCTTTTTTAATCCATAGAAGTATTTTCAGAAATGTCTGCATGTACTTTGCAAAAAAGTGAGTGAACTGGAAATCGTGGTCCAGTTGACCGAGCTGTAATTACTTCTAGATACTACAATAGATTAAACATGCCTGAAGACACATGTGCTCAAAATCTGAGTAACTGAAATGTTCAAAATGGTTTAGGAAGCTTTTTTAAAACTATTGCTATTAAAAATATTGCTACTTTCTCTTTGCAAATACAATGGCAGAGCAACCAAACTAAACAGCATACAACTAACTTCAAAGATTATTCAGGTATACAGATTTACACACCGAGGCCATTCTAAAATGAGATTAGAGCAATGTTGGAACACAGAAACAGCAGATTCAGTATAACTCTTACTCAAAATGAGAAGATGATCAAAATATTTGGTCCCTACTCAATAGCCAACCTGATGAAGCCATAGCAACTTCCACTTTTAGTTTATTTTTAAAGAAAAAATAAAAAAATAGCATTTTATGCCACTGACATAATCTTCAACAGTCCTTTTCAGGGTTGCCTCTGAGAACAAAGCCTTCTTCACTCTTTCAAGTTGGAACAGACAATTACATTTCAACTTCTTGGTGTTGTTTTTCTCAGTCTTTTCTTTGTATTAGGAAATACAATAGTCACCTGTCAATTCTGTTTGGACTTAAAAAAACAATTGTTTGGCTTCATTAAAGAAAAGGTTAAAAATTGTGCTTGAACAGTAAATCCACAGGAACATCCTAAGAACAAATGTAAAATCATTAACTGTATTTAAAGCATAAGGATCAGAATAGTTTTAGAATCAGTGACCGGATCCCTGTCCAACAGAATTTCTCTTCCAGTCCCTGCTACAGTCCTTCTGAAAAAGTGTCATGACCTAACAATGTCCTCACATACCTTGGTGTAGGATCTTGTTTCTTTCATGCCAACAGGGGTCTTGTTGCATACTGTGCAACTTTGTTGTTAATTCATTACACATTAGCTGTTGCTTGTAAGTGCATTATTTGAAGTCTGAGTTAATACATGCATACATAGCTTCCTTTTACTGAGTTACCAAAGCATCACTGGCTCTACAGTGTTCCTCCCCACAGCCTAAACCTATATTTGTTAGTTCCCTGAGCTTTCTTCAATACACACTGGATAGGTGTTCTTCTTAACTGCATTTCATCCATCTTTTATCCTGTGGTTTTGAGGGGCTGACTTCCAACAGTCACTTCCTAAAACTGCAGTAAGATCAAAATCTGCCTGACAGACTAGTAGGTCACATTTGGGGGCAGTAGGGGACAGACAGACAGACACAGGATGGGACACACACAAAAAACCTGAACCCCCCCCCCCAAAAAAAACCTGTTCAGGACAATAAAGGTTTGGAAAACATACTAACATGAGCTCCATTTTGGACAGGAAAAGGAGCAGAGACATAAAGCTTTCTACCAGAAGTGGAAGCGAAACAAGGCTTGCCCGGGGGAAGCAGGAGAGAGAGCACACAGATCAGGATGCTGATGGCTGCAACATTTTCATATGCATGCGGGAGAAACATTAAACCAGCCTTCAGTTCTGAGCATTTTATTACCCTCAGATTCTGAAGGCAAGCTGTGAATGTCGAAAGTATTAAGAACTAAGAGAAAATTGTCAAGTATCCCTAAATGCAATTAAGGTCCTCAAAACCAGCCTCAATAAGGCTAAAAAAAGTTCTAAAGGGAACTACTGCAAAGTGAGGAAGGAACTGCAGGTGCACATAGCTGTGCAGGAACACAGGGTACTCTGCTAATAGCACTACGCCTCGCTGAAACAACTGAGTCAGCATAATTTCTATTTATATGCTCTCTTCCTACAACAGTCACAGTCAAGGCAGAAAACTCAGCAGTCCTGCCTCAAGGGAGAAACTGGTATACTTGGGAAAGAATCAGCAGTATGGTATAAGATGCAATTCTACCTTTAAGCTTACACAGGAGTCAGAAATTATTGGCAGAAAAGAGTAAGTTCTTGATAAAACTCATTAAGATGGAGGTTTTATGCTTTCCTCACTTCCCTTTGTTTCCACAGTAAGACACCCCCCCCCCCTTCAGAAACCTATTTGGCATACAAGTAACCAAGCAAGCTTTAGTAAGCCAATTTTGTCTTCCATAGGTCTGCATGTAGAAATGGCTAAGAACCTACACCTGTTTTCCTTTTGTGAGGCTGGCTTTCATGACACTATTTGAGACAAGTTTATTACTGGCATTTTATTTGTTGTAGCTGATAAATGAATACTGTCCATGTGTTCATCAAACCAGATTAATTCTTTGACCTGCCAGCTTCAGGCTTTCTTCCAATACAAAAGTTGTTCTCATGTAAAATGGCTACTTTTTGTCACAAATTCCACAACTAACTGAATCATTACTGAGGAATTCCTTCAGATTTTGTTTTTTAAGAAGTTATCTTATTTTCCAACACTCCTATTAAGCACAGTATCATTGATGTATAAACAGGTTAACAAGAAGATTTAACTTTAACCCTCCATTGGAAAAAAACCTGAATAGCAAAATGTTCCCCCAAATGGATGGAAATCTGCAATGAAAAAAATATGTTTTAAAGTTTCCAAAAGATCAACATGCTTACTTCTAGAAATGGATAGCACTACTCCTGAAACAAATAATTGGCTCTTTAGGTATATAATCATTGATACGGATAAAAGCTCAGCAATAGCATTAGACTGAGACTATAAATTTACTTCCTAGTCTACAAGCAACAATAACCAAACATCTATTCTTAGGTCCTGTGTAGTTTTAATAGGAACGTTAAATGGATGTAAATTGTTACCGTTTTATCCCTGAGTCGTTCTCCATGGATAAGAAAATCAGCACAGCTATTCTCTTCCTGGGGAATGACTTTGAAGACTGTGACACAGCTTAGTCCACCCCCTCCAAGTGGTAACCATCCACCACTTGAGTCATCCCGGGTCATCACCACAGCTCGCACTCGTGCATAACTATTACTGGAAGAGATGCAAAAGAAGAAATTAGTTTTCCATAAATGCAAACCAGCTAAGTCTAGTTAAAAAAACAAAACAAAACAACAAACCCACAACCAAGATCATGATAATTAACATTGTGGAGGTTCAGTCCTTCCAGAACAGTCACCTAGAAGAAACCAGTTTAAGAAGACCCTCTAAAAAATGTTCCTCTGTACTCTTATGCCTTCATTAGGACTTCTTGGAGCTTATATGCAATTCCTTGTAAAGAAACTTAACCAGACAATATAGTTCCTCAGAGTCAAAACTGATATACTTCTAAAACTTTACAGTCAGTGATCTAGCTAGAGAGGGCCAGGGGTGGGAAGGGAGTAAGAATCAACTCCCGATTTATTTTAGACTAATCATGAAGCCAGTCAGCCACCATGAAATTGCACAGAAAAGAGAACAAGCAAGCAGAAAGAGGTCAGGCCTTCTGCCACTGAAATCTAAACAAGAACAGGCTTCTAGCCAGAAACCCCACTTCCCTTCGTCCCTCCCTCCTCCCCATGCACATAACCCGTCCTTTGCAAGGGTAGGTCAGGACACACAGGCTGTAGGGTTCGACAACAGAACCAGTTATGGCTACTTAAAACCTAATATTTGCAGTGTCTACTTGCTGGTTCTCTCCTGTACTCGCAGTATGTGGAAAATTACTTGCATTTTACAATTTAACAGCTTTTTCCATCATTTAGCATTTTTATAAAATAAACAAATGGTTATCACCTCATTACTTAAAAAGCCAAATTCCTTTTTCAGAGTCTTGGAAAAAGTGTTTTTGGCGATATCTCTCTCTCAGCTTTTACTTATTTCTTTTAAATTAAATGACACATTTTAGTCTTAGTTATGAATTTGCTGCTACATCAGTTGGAAAACCCCATGGTTTACCAAGGATATTATAAGAGTCTATATTTGAAGTATGGTTTACTGCATGAATGTAATAATCCATGAATGAACGTTCCAACACTTTAAAAGAAATAAGCTTCATGATATCTTCTGCAACATATTTCTGATTGAGGCTTTAAGTAGTTATGCCAGTTAGCATTAGTGATGTCAAATTTAAGGACTGAACAGGAAATACTAGAAGAGGACAAAGTTGTTCCTTCTGTACAAAATTACTTGCAATATAACCATTCACCAAACTGTTGTATTTTAAAGGGATCACTGCTTTGTTTTTTTCTTTTTCCCCCAGATGTCCCAAAATAACTGAAGGTAGGCTTTTTTACGTAATTAATATATTATGTTCTCACACACACACATATGATTCACACATATGATTCACTTATATATATATATATAAGAATTTTGCTGCAAGCATCTAAAGCTTAAATACATAACGGTTTGCAAAATGGGAAATAAAACAAGACTATCCAATTTTAGCTTATAGGCAAATGAATTTGTTATAGAGACTTTGTTTGCCCCCTCCAAGCAAAAAACCAGCCGCCTCCTCCCCCTAAACCTCATAGTTAAAATGACAGTTCAGTCAATGTTTCTCACCATTTCTGTACCAACATCTTTTAGTAACTCCTCCCACACAGTAGACAAATATAATCAAGAAAAATCCAATCCTTCATTGTATGCATCTATCAATTCTAATATCTGCAAATAAAAATGGCTGTATCTTGATGCTTAGTAATATTACTGAAAGTCGAATCATTCATTGGTCTCTATCACTATACTTCACTCAGAGGTAAGTTCAGATTGTAGTTGTACACTTCAGATACAGGTAGTCTTTTGTCTTATTTCTCTCAGGTGAAGAGCCTCTTCTGACAGAAACTGAGGACACCGGGACTTTTCCCTGAAACAGTAAGAAATAGGATGCTCCAATAGGTTAAACCTACACACTCTCTTTGCTATTCTCCATTCAAGTGAACCACAAATTTAGCTTTAAAGTTATTTGGTCCATAAATTTGGTTGTAAATCTGCATATTAGAGCTTTCTTTTGTATACCAACAGACTGCAGCAAGAGTTCAGTTAAGCATCATTTAGGGGTATCACGGAACTTCACTTAGGCTACATGAGAAAACTGGAACTACAACAGATAATTATTTTTCTTTTTTTAAATTAAAATTTACACTCCGCATCCATTTTCTTTTCAAGAATTGCTAAGGAGAAGCAAAGATGGAGGATACACATCATACCTCAGTGGCTTAGCTACTTCCATTTGCTAGAAGTTTTCTGTCAGTGTTGGGTTTTTTTCCCCCTTCCCTATACTGAGACGCCTAGTTTGGTCTAGTTAACAATCTTGTGTTTTGCTTCCGTATTTTCTAAACTGTTTTAAACAACATTTATCCTTTCAAATATTTTAGAAACTACTGTCAAATCCACTGCATTAGTGCAAGAGCCAAAATAAAATTCCCCAATAGGTAATATTTAATTAATAACCCCTTAAACTGAAACAAAACAGTTTTTCCAGACAACCACCCTGTAAATTAACTGGACAAATTCATTACTGTACTTGCAAAAATGCCAAGAACTATGAAGTGATGGCTTAGTTTTGTGTTTTTGTGGTTTGGTTTTTAATTTTTTTTTTTTTTTATACTTTAAAGGAACTCACTGTTGGTAACAATAGTTATTTTTAGTAACAATATAAGCTGGCTTGCAATTAGCCACAAAGCAGCAGCAGCAGGACTTAGACTGATTTCCATTTCCAGAATCCTCTGCAAACAAAGCAGCATCTGCCTGTCACACTACTGTTGCTACCGAAACCACCCAGATGCCTTGTATCTCTAAGCGTTATAGTCCCATCTACTTTTGGGAATTTCAGAACAAATTGCTAAACTGCTGGTGTAGCTTAGCTGTGGGGAAAAAGGGCAGACAAGGCTCCAGTGTTTTCCAGCACCACCCCTGCAGCCTAGGATTTTTACCTACTCTTGCATGTTTAGCAGCTCTATCAGGAATAACTAAACAAAAGAAAATCAAACAAACAGGGCAATTAGCTGAGCATTGCTCTTATGAAACCTTTTACTAGAGCCACCACAAGCATGTGAAATGTAGGATGAAGAGCAGCATTCCAACAGCAGGCCCAAACCTATTGTATCACATCCAACCTTTCTTGAGACCCCCTGATTTTGGTTGTGGCCTCTGAAAACTCTTGAGGCAGAGCAAGGTTTACAGGAAAAGTCAAATGGGATTCTGTCTATAGGAGCATGCTGCTTCCCAAGAGTCAGTGCTGAGCATCAGTGAAGACTGGGGACAACCACACTGGAATCCAAGATCAATTCCTAACAACTATGGAAACAGATCTTCTCTCTAACAGCTGAGTGCCTCAGGCAAGGAGATGAGAGTACACTATTCTTATGTGATTTCAGTGTTATAAATCATGATGAAGTGGGGGGGGGGGGGGGGGGGGGGGGGGGGGAAGGTTATCTACAGTGTTATTTTCCCCTAGTAGTTAAGAGCTATTGAAGAGTACAGCATGTGTCTGAACAGTATACGTAGTAAACTTGAAATGAAATAATTTTAAGATAGCACAGCATATTGTGTAAAGTTGCATTCTAAAAATATTAGCAAATGTGGGGTGAACTAAGAAGCCTGAGAAAGCATTACGGGGCAGAAACAAAGGGCTACAAACCATAAGTGGACAGGAAAGATGTAAGACTTACAGTCCTTGCCTGCCATCAACTTTATTTTAAGAGCATCAAGCATTAAAATCTGACCACGGGTTTTAAAGGCTCTCTCCTCCCTCCAAAAGCTGTGTATATATATCGTTGTAATGCTCTTGGGCCCCATAATGACTTATGACCTGGATGACCAAACTGTTGTTCAAGCCCAGGAAGCACTCCACTGACCTCGACCGGCTGGGACCTTCAGCACAGCAACTAATGAACAATCCTGCTGGTGGCCGGAGGGAGGAATGCAATTGTAATTTCATCACTATGGCTTTTTTTGTAAAAAATTAATTATTTTGATAATTTGGAGTATTTCTTATGTGTAATATCAAGCCAATTAAAGATACCAAATGTTATTACAACATTTGTCCTTTCTTCCATCAGTAATCCAAAAAAGAATGAAGGTTAAGAATTTTCTGCCAAAATATTTTTCCCAAAGAAAGAGGGGAAGAGATGTTGAAGGAGGAAAAAGAACCAAAACCAAAAAACAGTTACCTTGTTGCATTACATTTCTTTTAACCCAGTTTCAACAGTATGCAAATCTTCCCTCTCCTAGATTCATATTAAGCATTACCATTCTTTTATTTGTATTGCATCTTGCACAGTTCTATTTTAATACAGGACAGAAAAATAATAAGTGATCTCAGAAATGTTAAGACAATTGAACTGCAATTGCAAATTGTTTTTTTAATACTATAAAGCTACTACCATCACCATCAAGAAACCTGGATCTTCAAGTGGAGTTATAAACTGAACCATATGAGAACCTGACCCTCTTAGCTTCAGTAAAAATGTTTAGCATTATGGTTTCTTTCAAAGCGGGAAGGTGGATTTGCAGAAAATGGCCTCGGGTTTCAGGTGGACACCAAGTTGAACATAATCCAGAAATGTGCCCTTGAGACAAAGTCAGCCAACGGTGTCCTGGCCTGCATTAGGAGAAGCGTTGCCAGTAGGTTGAGGGAGGTGATCCTTCCCCTCTACCCAGCACTGGTAAAGCCACAGCTGGAGTGCTGGGTCCGGTGCTGGGCTCCTCAGGACAAGAGCGATATGGAGCTGCTGGAAGGAGTCCAGCGAAGGCCACCAAGATGATTATGGGACCGGAGCATATCATATGAAGAAAGGCTGAGAGAGCTGGGGCTGTTCAGCCTGTAGAAGACTCAGGGGAATCTTATTAACGTATATAAGGATGGAGCCAGGCTCTTTTCAGTGATGCCCAGTGACAGGACCAGAGGCAATGGGCACAAACTGAAGCACAGGAGGTTCCACCTGAACATTAGGAAATACTTTTTCACTGTGAGGGTGCCTGAGCGCTGGCACAGGTTGCTTGGAGATACTCAAAAGCTGCCTGGACATAGTCCTGGGTAACCTGCTTTAGGTGGCCCTCCTTGAGCAGGGGGGGTGGACAAGATGACCTCCAGAGGTCCCTTCCAACATCAATTATTCTGTGATTCTTTCTTTTATTTAATGTCATATTTCAAAGCAGAGCAATTTCAATAAAACACAGCTTTAGAAATATAACTAATATGGGTTAATTTATGAGAATTCATGATACTTTGAAGTAAGAGTTGACACTGTGCACAACTGCTATTTAAACACTTCTGACAAGGCTAAGGGAAAAAAAAAAAAGGCATTCTGAAAAATCGTGACACACTCTGTTATGAAATTACACTATCTTTGCTGGCACCCAGGTAACAGCTCCAGGCTGATCTCCGAAAGTGAACTGGTCATGGATCAAGGCTCTTTACCTTTGACTGGCACTTCACACACGTACTTTAACCCCTCCAACTTCTGGTGCAATATACTTTTGTGTTTGTAGCCTCACCCAAAGAGCATACATGAACCACACTTGGCTTTTTATGGTTCTTATTATCCAAACAGCTTAGCAGATGATTTTATGATTCCCAGCTAGAGAAGTGCTTATGAGTACGTGCATGCCCAGAGTACCAAAAGGTAATACCAGACCACTGAGCTAAAGTTTATTTTACTTGCAGATAACATTTGTTGAGTATTGACTCAATTTAGAAAAAAAATAATTAATTTCACCAGTATCACATGAACATATCGGTACACTGCTGAGGATATAAAGCCCTTTGTTACTAAAGGTTTAGAGAATGACTGCCACTGGCAGAAAACATTAATGACTTATCTACAACAGAAGGAGATGCAAATGCAGCACTAATACTAAAGATGACATAATTTACATCAAGAAAACATACGACAGCATATCCTATTAATTTTTATGAGAAGGCAACTGCTGTATATATATTTTTTTCCTTAATAACAACTACTATATGAGGCTCTGCCTGACATGACTTACCTTTCTCCTCTCAAAATTATACCAGCAAATCAGAATATACACCAAACTATTATGCTGGTAGAAGTCAAAACTTTATTCACCTTTAAGAGAGAGGCAAAAGGTATTCTTCACAGTAAAGACAGGAGGTACAGCAACTGTGTGTGGCTACCATGCCTAGGAAATTTATTTCTGTGAGGAGCTTAGCAAGAAAAGACATGGATTTCCAGAAGGAACTATAGACAAATGCTGTCACATTTAGGATACTGGTACCCACACTGATTTACTGAAGAGCTTTGGATTTTGCCAAAAAACCTGAACGGGACGTTCCTGCTCGAACAACAGTAACAACAAAAATCTACCTACAGAAACCTGAACTACCAAGCAAAATGGCTTGAACTCAAAATGGCAGAAGGAAAAAGCTATGTGGGAAACTGTATTACATAAGGAGGGGATAACTGGTAACCTGAAAGAGCCAAAAATACTTGATTACACAATTAATATTTAGCAGGAGAGGCTTGTAAAACAAGGTGTTTGAAGGTGTACCTACAATATAAAAGGGAAAATGAGACACAAATGAACAAGTGTCCAGAATGGGAAACTGTCAAAACAGTATATTGCTGTTATGAAATGTTCTCTTGGACATAACGTCAGAAAAAAAAATAAATTACAAAATAGCAGCCCTAGAAGCACACTCCTATTTGAATACAGACAACTTAAGATTTGTGACCCTGTAAAGTAACCGATTCTGCAAGGAAGAATGGCTACTACCGCAAGAACTTTTGCAAAGCACAAAAGCACATGAAGAATGGAGAAGCTGTTAAAAAGATTTGAAAACCATGACAATTACATACAAAGTAGGTATCTGACATTTCCATGAATAACATTTTAGACCAGCTCCCAGGCACCTCCTCTTGTTTAATAATTGTAGCTAGTTTCTATTACTTCTATATGTCATCCGTGAGGATTGGTTAAATGAAGTAATATCTTAGCAGATTAAAGAAGACCACAACACATACTTGGGTTCCACCTCTTTTAAAGAAACTGCCTTCCAGAGGCCTAAGTTTTCATAATAGTATAGATTCTGTAACATTGTCTGGTCAAGGCATATTACTTAGAAAACTGTATCCGATACGAAATGCAAGCAAATAAAAAACCCAAACAAACTTATTTTTCTTTCTACTCTTCACCACGGAAGTTAAAAAGAATAGAAGTAACATTCAAAGATGGGTCCACAGGTTTTGGACACATGTAGCAGAAGTAAAAGAATAGTACATAGTATGTAGTTCCCCTTTGTAAGAGTTGGTGAGATGAGCTGGACATGGAAGATGCTTTTTAATGACTTCCACAGCTGCCTGCTTAACAACAGAGGACTGCTGGTACCAGGGACTCCGGGATTAAATTCCATCCAGTTTTAGGCAGATGGGCTAACAGAACTTGAGTGGTCAGATCCTGCTACTCATATACCCCCCAAGTTTAATGGGCTTCCTCCAGAAAACTCTAAATTTGCCTAATTTTTACAAGCTGACAGCCATGAACTCCAGAAACATCCACTCTTCATGCCAGCCTGGCTTCTCCTTTCTCTCTCTATTCTCATACGTTTTTTTCCTTCCTTACCCCAGAATTTCTGAAGATCCAGAGAAATCTCTTCACTCCATTTATAGCACAGAACTGTCTGTACCTCTTCTAATTTTGTGAAATCACTACTTGTTTCTTATCAAGTAGCAATCAAGCTATTGGGTACTGATGCCATGTATAAACTGTGACTTGCTTACAACGGAAACATACAGAAAAAGATGAAAAAGCCCACAAATAAAACAAGAGAAAGTTAATTTTTTAGATAAGAAGAGTTACCATTTCTTTCCAACCTTGCAAAAAAAGAGGAACATCTAAAGAAACCATGGAAGACAAACTTTTAATTTGCTCCAGCACTTCAGCAAACTTAGGACAAGCTCAAGTTTGTAGCCTAGGGCAGATTCCACTGAAACTAAGAAAACTTGACACTTCCAGTAAATGTCGTCAGACAACATCCATCTAGTCTAGAAGGAATTTTTTTTTTTTTTTTTTTTTTAAATGAAACTTACAGATTCAGTTATGCCTTTTAGTTTCCTTGGAATAGCAATGATTACTACAGTTTATGATACATAATTTAAGGAAAGTTTTTCACGTAATAGTTACATCTGAACATGTCAGAATTCTCTCTTCTCTCAGGGCCATTTTCCTCCAGTCTTACATACTCACAAGTCTCTGAGCTTCACTCAAGTATGCAAGTACAATTAGATCACCCTCATGGTCAAAGCTATTAGTCATCTAAGCCATCAAGATTAAAGATGGCAGGACTCTGGAGACCCTGTTAGCAGGAGACGTGAATGCATTAATCAACAAGTCATTTTGTAATAAAGTTCCTGACCACTAAAATAAAATGAGGGTAACTAATACATTGAAAGAAGACCACAATAAGGTTCCTTATGAAAAATTTTAGCTACTCTAAGAAGGTATGACAGGCTGTACCAAGCGTGTTATTTTCAAACAAGCACCTGTGTACTTTTTATTCCACTGCTCCTTGCACTTAAGAATAGTGCTCCAGAAATGTCCAAAAAGCTATTATTCTCCTCCTAACACACCTAAGAACTTATTTAGCAAAAATAAAGGACAAACCAAGTAGACCCTGCTATACTTTCTCTAACACATCAGAAAACATTGTCTCAGATTTTATGTTTACTACATCTGAATTTATTTCAGCTTGTCCTGGACTATATACTCTTTGGGACAGGGACCATCTGTAATGAGCATAATTCAATAATGACCTGAGTGCATGCAGTATACAGTGTACAGAGCTTAGTTGGTGGACTGCTACATACTCTTAATCTTTTGGCAATAGATGTATAGAAGAAAAAAGCATCAGGTCCACTGAGTTTACTCACCTCAAGCAATGCTTGATATTGGGTAGGCAACCACAAAATTTAGATTTTTATCTTGTCACATTAAAACAAATTTATAAAAGGTCCAGATCATTCCTGGCATGCATTTCCCACTCAGCCTGCACAGAAAAGGAACAGAACCTGAAACCAAATAAAGCATATCCACACTTACAAAAATAATCTTCCTTTAACTGTCTTGCCGAGCTGTGAGATTGCTAATGAATGTTGTATAAGAAATAGTGTTTTAAAACTATGTGAATTAAAACTGTAGTATCATTTGTTGATACTGTTAAATCTAAAGCATGTCTCAACATTTACATTGATGTAGCTTTTCAGGGACTTTAACCTGCCCATACGAAAGTGATCTTGCAAAGTAAATTATATTCTAAGAAAATCCCCTAATGCTAAATTGCTCTTTTTAACATAATAACAAAACAACAAACATCCAAAAGGATGTTTCAAACACACATGAATGGACAAATCATAAATGTCCACACTAACAAAAGAGAAAGGCTACAAGCCAAACTGCAAATTGCTTAACAAATAGCACCAAAATCAGAGTAAAAAAGAAAATCTGAACAAGCCTTAAAGAAGACAGCTTGTGAACTTAAAGGTCTGTGTTCAGTGACCAAAAGGAAGCTACCATTCCCTTACTATGCAGCAACACCCTTTGTGGTTTGAATCAGTCTTTTTGTAGTTTTAACAAACCATGTATATTTGGGATAGAGGAAATAAACTGAGACAGACACGTGAGAGACAAATGCAAAGACTTCTATTGCAATAATCCACCAAAGGAGAAGAAACAAAAGATTACACAAGATTATACAAACTGTTTCAATGGTATGCCCTTCATATTTGCAATATGTCAGCATGAACAATGTGACTTACATAGCCAATATATAACTCTATGATCTGTGTTTGACAATCTCAGTAATAATTAGCATCCTGGCCAGCAGTCCCAAGCATAGAAATAAGTGATTCACAAGTCCTAAGGTCAGAGAACACAGGAATGTTAACAGTCCACCAAAAAACTGTAATTCAGCCTTGTGTAACTACATCGCCTGCTCCAGCTACTGCTAAAGTAATACTTTTCACAAGTTCCTGCAAAAAGCTGTATGTAATGAGTACATGGGTCATGCATGAACATAACATAGAGCAAAATAGCACACCAAAAGGCCTCTCAGTTCAAAAGGAAGATTATTTAAGTTCTACTACTTGCTGCTGTTCCAGAGACGTTTAGAAACTCGTAACCAACTGCACAGAAAAAGAACAAAAAGTATACATGCACCAACCCCCCCAATATGTAACAAAGTAAGAATACATTCACACTTCATAAATGATAGCTAGTCATGAGAACTCTTAACAATAATCACTGAATCTCTCAGTCTATTCAGCAACTGAAAAGGGATCCACCAGCTATATTTTCCTTGTTTTGGAAATGACAAAGTCCTAAACAAAGGGTTACAACACTGAAATCATGAGATGATTTAGTGTTATATCTCGTTGCTTCCTCTTTGGACTTTTCAAAACCATTAATACCATTAGAAGTTATGGGTCTGGGGTGGGACTTCACTATAAGGATGAAGTTCTGAAAAGGGTGCTGGAGATAGCCAAGTCAAACTACACAAAATACATGATTAGAGTATCAAGACAGCAAGTGCAAACATGACACAGTGCAAGCTCAAAACAGTTTTTAGATAGTTGAATCTAAGCAAGGACTAAAAGAAAGGTCTTTCTGCTCCAGTCAATCTACAAGACAAAAATGTCATGTAGGAAAAATTAGGCAGATTTTGTTTTGGTACAGCTCTGACACCTATGTTGCACAGTTTTACCAGACAAAACAGATTGCTATCCACCCTACAAATACTTTAAGTGGCTACTTACCACTTCTACTACACAAAATATGGTATAATAAAATAGTTTATAAAATAGAAAGTACAAAATTGAAAAATCTTACTAAATCAATGAGATATACACTAAGCTGTTCCACAAATATTTGTGGTGTTCTATTTAACAGCACTGAAAATGAATCCCTACTGCATAATTGAAGAAATACAAACAGAAAATTAAGTATCTCTGCTTAGAGAGACAGAAATACAAGGAGAAATTAAACTAGTGGAATGGACAAATAGGTGTAGATGGTGAAGATCAAACTTAAGAAACAGGAATCTAAATTTGGCTGTTTCATTTGTACCCATGTGTTTTGTTACAGAATTTTGCTCTTATTCCAGTGACAGAAGGACCTTCTCTATTCATATCCCAAGCACAGTGTCCACTATTAAAACAGTGAGAATTACAAATAATTTTCCCTTATTATAAATAAAAATTAATTTTTGAGTACTTTTATCTGCAATGAGACTGTCCAACTAATCCCCCAAACCCGGAACTCGTTAACTGCTTTACTAGCTAAAGAAAAGCAATCAGCATTTTATTATGCATCCTGAAAAGCAAGGTCTAAAGACCAATAACATATTACAAATAATCTCTAATTTTTGAGCCAAAATTTTCACTGTTTAGGAATTTAAGCCTAAAGTACTGGCTGTATCGTAAAAGTTCCTCTGACAGAATTCTGTAGACTTTTGTTCACAACCCAACATTGGGAATGCATTCATCACATATGAGCTTTACATAAAGGATGTACAATAGTGTTTTTGAGGGCTCTGCTTCTTGAATTTGGGTGCTCAAACATCAAAAAGTTATTGTGTTTGAAGGGAAGAAAGAATATTCCCTAGTCATGCAGTAATTCCTAGACAGAATTCATTTGCCTGTAATTTTTACCCATTCCTCCCAGTTACTAAAGACTTATTATTATTTTAAAAAACTTTTTGACTAAAAGAAAAATCAAGAGAGAAATGATTGAGTCAAATGATTCTAGAACCATCACTCTGCAATTTTAACTACCTGATGACTAAAGTAGCTCATCCTTGTTTTCTTCACCCATCTATTGACTGGGAAGCGTTGTGGATCGGCACTCAATGCAACCATCTATTTGAGGCATTTTCACAAAAGACTGAGTAAAAAACCGATATTGACTATTCCGCATAAAAAGCTGATGTTTAAAGAAAAACAGCTGACACAGTTGTTTCTTTAGGAAACACAAAAAAGAAAAGATTGCCCAAGAGTTATTTAAGGGGAAGAAAGGAGAGCTAAAAATGCCAGAACTCAAGTAACAAAAATGAAGTAATAGATGTTTCAAAAGCCAGTGACATGAAAAGATTGGGGGGGGGGGAGAATACAGCTTGCATAAATTCTTCCCTACCAAGTAAATAAACATTAAAAAAAAGAAAAAAAAAGTGGGGGGTAGGAGAGGGGAGAGGAATAGGAGAGAGGAAACAGCATCTCCTTCTCCCAAACAATACAGCATATGAAGAAAAACCGGGTGCCCTTCTTTAATGCGTGCAGCACAAACACAAAGTATTTGGTTCTAACTGTATGACAGAAGCATAATCACAAACCATATCACTGTTCAGCACGCAATTCTCATGCTATGGCTTTCTACACTACACTGATTTTTTTCTGCATTAAAAGGGAAGTATAAAATCTTGCAGCTAAATCTAAACTAGTAAAGATTTGGTTAGATTGGTTCCAATAAAAAAAACCCACAGTAAAATACTGAATTTTTTTATTTTTAACTGTATATGGATTAAGTAATTCCCAACAAATACAAGCTTTTGTATTACATCTATATCATATTAATAGTTTTAAGTAACACAGGTGGAAAACTGCTATGGATCATGAAGGAGTAGAAAGAAAGGTTCTAAGGAGCATTTCTACAGTGAATAAGCAGAGACAGATGAAAATGCACAGCACTCAGATTTCTTCTTATCTTGCCTGTAACCACTTTCTGCAGCCTGATTTCAGGAGGTTCTTTAACGGAAACTGGTGAGAGAATACAAAACTACTGACAGTTCTACACTATCTTCTACTAACAAGTCCAAGGCAACTTTCATACCTGCACTAGCATTACTGTTACAAGCACTTTAAAGTAATGTGATTTGGCACTGTTGCTAGAAGCACTCTCCATCCTTCTCTTGCCCTCATCATTTATTCCTGCCATGCACTCTCTCCACTGCTTCTGCAACTTTGCAGTGATCAACATTGGGAAGCTGATGTGAATCAAGAGTAATCCAGAAGAAAGGTTAATTTCAACCCAGAACAATTATCCAACCTTAATCAGTAAATGATTGGTCACAAGGCTATCTCATAACTGCTCCAAGTGGTTCTGTAGGTACAATACTTCAACACAAGTTCCAGAGCAGTGTCTGAACATGTGTATGAGTGTTTGCTTCACTGTCAGCAACTGTTGCCAAACTCTCATTCACATAAGTCTGTATGTATCAGAAAAAGGGGTCAGTCACATTGCAGCCCAGCTGGAGCTTGACTGCTTCTCTACATTATATATGTATTTTGAGATCAAGCCACAATTAGCAGTATAAGCACCTAAAATTTAAGTCACAAAATTTGGCACATTTGATCTCTTTCTGCAGTATCAACATAACTTAAGTCTTAAATTTCCCCTTTTTTTTGGCTTCATGCATGTGGAATGATTAGCACCAAATGTGTAACGAAGTTGTGAATACTTTTCTTCCTCCCAAGAAACATACATTTTCTTCCTGTAATTCTTACTGTGAGAGGTTTTGGCCCTCTTTGTATTTAGTAAAGCCCAGTTTATGTACTAACAAAACAAACTGAATTTGTTTTATGTAATGACTGAATACACAAAGGGAAAGCCCTCGATTCCAGAAGATGCAAGGGCATTAACTCTGATTGCACAGAAAACCGATATTCTGAACACTGCAAAAAGTTTATCCCACAATGTGGTGAAAGCTGAGATGCAGAGAAACCACAGTTTTCAAGAAATATAACTGAAAATACATCACAATATGAGAATGAATTATAAGCACATGTAACCTACATGTAGCTTTTAATTTTGATATCATTAATCCACGTAAAACCTAGTATTTTCAACACGGAGATAAAAGAAATTAGTACTATATTGCTGCAGATTAGAACATTGATACAGCATATCTGGCCAAACTTTTATACTCACAAAACAGTAATTTTACAATAAAGTAACGCTAAAGATTGTAGTCCAACTGTATGAATTTAGAAGTCTGAATACAAACTGTAGTAAGACTCAGCAAGGGTTAAGAGTATTCAGTCTGGATCTTTTTATTGGAAAGGAGTTATAGCAACCTGTATTTGGAAGAAGTTTAATATATACCAAACAAATGTGATTTGTCTGAAGTGATTCATCAGCTCATCTTCATTGATGCAGCCACCAATATTCAAGGAAATATCACACAAAAAAAGTTTTAAAATAGAAAAGTAGCCTTTAAGAACAACCTAGAAAAATTCATTTGACAACAGAACCTTTTCTGCTAGAAAACATTTATTCATTTTAAGGAATAACAAAAATAGATGAAGTGACTATACCGTTAACTAACTACTTGTAATGGAGACTCTTTAAATTTTAATTGAGATTAGTCAATTTACTGGTACAACACATTTTCCAAACTGCAGTACTACTGGCATCATGAACCACTGTTGCTTGTCACCACTTTTTTTTATTATTTGTGCTCCTGCATTATTATGCCAAGCACACAAGTGAGAGGAAATACAAATCTCCCCTCTTCAAAAGACGAAGAAGAAAAAAAAAATACATTAAAACCCTTCAAGTTTTGCAGCTATTCATCCTTTAATAAGGATCATTATTTACAGAAGGTTATTCAGTATTTGTTGAGAATGCAAGGAAATGCAAAATCCATTAATTTCAAGCTTTAAACACTGGGTTCCAGTACACTGGCACTCAGAAGAAAAACAGCTTCCAGATTACACTCATGCAAGCATTTTGCCACAGACAGACGATATATCTCCACAAGACAAATTAAAGGGCAATGCTCCATTGAACAGTTATACGAGTACAGTATACTATGCATAGCACATAAGTGCTACATAGATCTCTCATTTTGTGAGCTCCTTACTAATTGCAAGGTTTTATTCATAGGAGATGTCTGAACAGTCATACATGTAGAGTTCTACCAGTGATTCAGCATCTGTAGGTCTGCAGCAAAATGATTTAATTTTGTGGGATAATGGGAAGGCAACTAAACCTATTTACCTAAATCCAGACTGAATTCCTACCCCCTTCTCCTCCTCCAGACTTGGGGCACTATTCTGCTACTTCCTTTGAGTTAACTCAAATCAGTATGCAACTGTGAAGTGAGCTGGTTGTGCAACTGAAACACAAAATCCATCAACCCCAAAAGATCATTCTGACAGATCAGTGCCCCAAATCACCTGCAGTCATGTGCCCCTTAGATCTAAGCCCAAGGCTGTGTAGATGAATGCAAACTATCCCTTTCAGTGGCAGTCCAAAACTACACTTCATAGTTCACACTTACTTAAAGACTATTCACTGGGGGCGTGAAGGGGGTGGGGCATTTATATATAATTTCATCTTTAATCCAGAGGAAAGCCATAAAAGTTGTTCTCCAGTCCATACACAAATTTTAATTCTAAATAGTTTGCTTTTTTGTTTGTTTGTTTTGCTTACTGCTTTAACTCTGGTTTAAATCAGTCTGAAACTGATGACAAATAGCGTAGCCATTTGTCCAACATAAAACTCCGCTTGTTCCCATGCTGTACAGGAGGAACAAATAGACCAAATTACCCCTTTGCTTTAAGAGACCTAGAAACCAAGAAAAATTTTCTGTTGCACTTGACATATTTCAGTCACTGATCTATTATACACACACTTCCTCCACCAGGTGTGAATCTTTGGAAAGTCGCATTCAGTCAGGATACTGCTACAGTAGGGTTTTACAGATACAGCCAGCAGTGCTTACATTCAGTTGTACATAAAGTTTGAAAAAACACAGAAATTAAAAACAAAAAAATCAAGGCATGATTAACTTCACACAGCTAGAAGCTGAGAGCATCACAGCCCTGTTTCAGATATGAAATAAATACTTTTATCATTTTAATTTGAAATTAGCCCCATAAGTCTATTTCATTTACTCTTGATCCTCATGTTCCAGCTTCCTGAGCAGCAGCTACATGGTTAAAACCTGATGCCTATTAGAATAAACTTCTGGTGGGAAGTGCTAAGAATTCACCCCACTGCCTACCAATCTATCCAGAAATCTGTTCTCACTCCTACTTCCTCCTGTCTGTTCCTTTCTGAAACAGCAGTAGGGGGGTTGGGATTTTGCCTTTCCTCTACTGGATCACGGTTGTGTACATGAACTATATCGGACCATATGGCAATCTCTTTCAATTCTTAAGAGGCAAAACAAGCTCCCTACCAACCCAATCTGAAGAGATCCAGGTAAGAGAGAAAGCCTACAGATACCAGTGTTCACACCTCCGTGTTCACAGAGACCAGTTACTAAATTCTGCCAATATATTAAAGTAATAGATAGGAACTATAGAAAATGTTGCTTCAAGGGTAAGAGCAGCCCTGTCCATACTCACACAAGCATTTACAGCATGTTCCAGTTCCTCTCTGCACCATACACAGAACTAGCCAGCTGCCTACATGCAACTTCAAGTAGTCCGGAGAAAAAACAAAGACTTAGATGCATTATTCAGCACGCAGGAAGGCTTTGACATAAAGAAAATTACTGTATTGAAGGAAAAACAGTGCCCGTTTAATGAGCAACTCATACAGAGGATAAGCCTACTTGCAGGAGAGTGAAACTGAAAAGGAGAAAGGTTGAAAGCTGAAAAGAAACCTCCGTAGCTGCCTGGAAGCTGCCAGGAAGAGGCAGGCCAACCAGAAATGTAGCAGAGATGGATTTTCCTTTCGTGAGGGGAAAACATTAAAGTTTTATTGAACACCAAAATGCAAAAAATCCAATAGGAAAACAATCCCCAGACACAGCACCTCAGGAGAAATTCCACTACTCACTCTCAGCAAAGAGCAGATAAGCTTCTCACGAGGGCCCAACCTTTGGATACATGAAGTTGTATTTAGCTCTTTGGTAAAACTAGGATTGTCTGATCAAATACACTGGAATAGGATCTTGCTCACTTCCTTTTCTGGAAAGTTAAAACAGACTTTTAAAGAGACTTTATTTTCAATCTTACAAAATAATCATTGCATTTTACAACAGCTTTTAGGCTAGCAACCAAGTTCTTGTGTAAAATAGTACAAATTTTGTCTACGTTTCCATACCAAGTTTTAGGGAATACGACTTAAATGAATATGCAAGGAACTGACTTGACAGAAAATAGCTCCCTCAGCTGGAGCCGCATAATTTTTACCTTTCAGTTTAATTCTACTAGTAGAGTCATTAAGTATGTAACTAAATTATATTTGTATAACACAGTAACCTAATTATTTTAGCTTTACTGTTCACTACTATGCTCTGAAGTTCTTTACTACCGCATAGATAGCTTCTTATTGAGAATAACAAGCAGCAACTATATCAGAGGGAGAAGGGAGCAAACCGAAAGCAGCATAAGGCTTGCCCATTACCTGCCCTAGCGAAACACAAAAATCACCAGAGACAGACAACTGCCAACTGACTGGAGATACACCCAGGATCTGCCTATATTAAAAATCAAAACTAGACCACAGTTTGCCATTGCATCATTTCTTCTTCAGCTTTAATATTGTACACAATGTGGAGACAGACATGGGCCATACAGGGTAAGACTGAATAATATTCTGCCTTTGATTTATAGGTGTTAATGCACCTGTAATCTGCAATCAGAGATCCATGACATTTGATATACTAATACCAGAAGTGTTACTGTACAGAACCATTTAGTCCTCATGTTAAGGTTAAATATTCATCCCGCTCAATTTAAGAAATTTGAACATTTTTCTCTGTCCACACTTCATATAAAAAAAAAAAGCCAAACCCAAAACATAAGCAATTAAAGAAATAAAGAATGAGATGGCCAAGAGATTTTTAACAAAATCTCTAAGCACTAAATTAAACTAAGCTAAGCAGAAGTCTGACCACATCTGTATTTGCCTTAGAGAGAAAAAGCGATCCTTTACTGAAACACTGCTCTAGACATGACTAAAAATTGCCACTTACAGAATAACAAAGAAAAACAATTTTCTTTTCATTGATAAGCAGCTATGAAAAGAAGGCACCTTTGTATTTTCTTGGTTCTGCTTTATGTCATAATTGCATGTTATGAAGATTAAACATCCAAAAACCTTAAGGGTTCAAATGTTAGCATGAAAAAGTTGAAGGGTTACAACTCTCCCTCACTTAAACCTTACAATGAACATTGGCAAGAGGATGTCAAAGATGCTAGTAGCCCATCACATTTTCAACCTTCAGAAGACAGCTGTAAAAAAACAACTCCCCCCCCCCCCCCCCCAAAAATCACAAAACCCCAAATAAACCCCACCCTTCAAAGAAACTTCAAAATCCATGTTTAACAACAATGTGTTAAAATACTAAGTAGTCTTAAAAGTTAAAATACTAAATCTTAGCAGTGCTACAGGGTGATACAGATTCCAGAAAGCTCACAGAACCTCTTTAGAAACAAGGTTTTCTAATTCACGCCACAATAATTTAAGGTTCAGTTAGTGTCAAGCACCATTATTTCTTAAGGGCTTTTCTCAGACAGATTATATGTCAAATAGATTTAACCCCAGAGATGTAACATGATCTTATAATAGTTATGACTAAATTACAAGTTTTAAAGTAGACAGCCATCAAAGCAAGGAGAACAGGCAATCGTGGATTCAGGAAATGTACATTCCCCCATAGTCAGCTAATGGCAACTTTAATAGGATGTGATGGATTTTTCTCCACCAGGAGAAAATACTGCCTGCATTTCTGCTTCAACAACCCACGCCAGCTGACTAATGGAGTTATATTTTTGTCTCATATGAGGATGGTTACTTGCCCATCCTCTAGCAGTTGCAGAATGAAACATTAACAGCAGCTGTGGGGCGAACAGAAAAGCTGCTCTATTTGGTAGCCAAGATCCAAAGTACAGGCCTTTCCCCTCAAACAGTGGAGCTCATTTTCTGTCACATGGTGACGAAAAGACGCAGCACAGAACAAGGCTACTTTTAGGGCTTAAAGTAGCTAACTGAAGATACTTCTAAGGAGTAATAAATCTTCATGGGGAGGAAAAGTAAAGGATTCACAGAAATTAAAAGTAGGGTTCTTGGACAGCTAAGAGCCTTTGGGAGCTTATAAGAAGTTGTTGGAAAGAACCACTGGTGGATCAAAACAGGTTTCTTAAAACAACTCTTATCAAATACTATTAAACGTAAAAACTCTACCTTGGCATAAAACAATCCTAATCGTAACAGACCAATCCCAAAGAAACACTTCTGCCACACTACTGAATAATCAGCATATGCCTGCAACTAGAAACATCTTTTTATGCAAGCACTTGGGCTTCAGTCCTGCAAAAATTTAAATACATCACTCTTGAGTAGACCTACAGATCTCTGTGGAAGTCTGTAGAGTTTATCACACACATAAAAGCTAACACATATTTATAAGTCTTGCAGGATAATTGCTTTTGGCAGAATATAAATAACATTGCTCTAATGTGTTTCAGCATCATGGTCTCCTGCCTTGAGAACCAGGCATTCTGGTGAAGCCTGTCATTCTTCATGTAAAGAGTGGCAGCTGCATAGCCCACAGAGACATTTAAACTTCTCTTTGCATTTTCTTTAAAGTTGCAGAATAGCGTTCGGGCATTCTTTAAAAGTAGCAAGAAAGCTAACAAGTGAAGCCAATAAAAATTGCCTAGAAATGCTTTCCTACTAGTGCCATAGATACCACTGGTAGGACTGGAAGCAATTCTTAGACAAACTATCTATAGCTTCCAACACTTCCAAACAGTACATCAATTAGGCTGTGGAGTTTACTACGTATTTTTGCAGAACCCAACGCACTGGGTGACAGGGCAATAACTCAATATGAGAAGCAGTCTTAATAAAGGACTCTAATGTTCACTGTACTATACTACAATGAAAAAGCTTAAAAATCTGCTACAAGAAGAGCTCTCAAATAGCAAGACAGGCATCTGAAATAATTTTAGAAACTTAATGCCAGTAGTTTGCCTAATTGACTTTTAAATGCATACCTAAAACTAGGCCTTAGATTTCTCTCCTTGTCAGTCGTCTTTATCTTTTCAATATTGTCTTACTGTCTCTATTGCCTTTCATTTTAACTTCTAGCAAGGATAAACTTGAGCAAAGAAAGGGAACTTTGGTAACTGTCAATGCCATTGAGAATTAAAAGAATGGTGTGTATCACCTCCTGCAGTCACTACTGCTTCTGCGAGCCCCAGCTGGAACAGCAGATCTCTCTTGGCAGAAGGCCCAGCTCCAGTAAGGAAAAAAGAATTAATGTATTTTGTAGACATAGGAAGCTCTTACAGCAGGTTTACTTTTGCTGTTCCATTCCCCACTCCCCCTTATTTTCATTTGATACCTTTATTTCTCTAATCCCACCTTGAAAAACAGACAGTTTCAATGATGGTACATCATCAAGATTTTACAGCTGACAAACCATTACATGCAACAAGAACAGCCCTGGTATAATTTACTTCTAATAAATTGTCTACAAGAAGTCCAACAACACGAACAGCAATGAGGGGAAAAAAGTAATTTAAAATACTCAGCAGCTCTCTCATACTCACATGATTTCACATTTACAGTTTGTATTGCCTTGGCCCAAATAACCAGTTAGAAATTTCTTGCATTCAATTGGTTTCTACTAAGCCCACTTTGTTTTGCGTACAAAAATTACAAGATAGACCTACAGGTAAATGGAACAGACGGATAATTTTTTAAGTATTTACCTAACTTTTAATCAATAAATCCTTTGTTTGCACCTCAGATGTATCTAGTGTAAAGCAGTGTTCTTTAAAAAAAAAGCAGTTTCTAAGTATTAATGAGCCTGCCCTGACTGAACGGAGACTGAAGGAAGGTGACACAGGCCATCCCCTCCCCACTTAATGAGGTCCTTGTTCAAGGCCAAAGCCCAAGAGCACCAGCACCTCCCAATCCCCTTTATCCTTCTGCTAAAACATTACTTTAGCATCACAAAGCAAGCAGTTGACACTGACATGACCATAAATTCAGTGCATTTCCCAACAAAACTGAAGTGCTAAGTTTTTCCCTAGAACATCATGCTTACTGTTTTACCTCATCACCTTATTCACATAGTTCTTGTGAGACAAACCATTTCAAGAAAAGAAATACCCATACAGTACACAATGCTCTGAAATACTCCTTTTAGATACCAAGACTAATTTCACGTTCTAAAATGCAAACATGAACAGCTAACTATACCAAAAGCTTAAAACTGAATAATCTGGCATAGCAATTTCAGTTTGCTTCAACTTCTGAATGCCTGAAAACACAACACTTGTATTAAGAACAGATAAGCCATCCAAAACTAAGCTAAAATGAAGTCCTATGAAACAACCACATGGTAAAGTTTTCAACCAAAGAAACAAATAATATATTTCAGCTCAAACTTCCTGATGAGGAAACAGATGCATATGGAATTTAACCAAGGATAGCAAGCGGAAAAGTCAGAGAAAGGACGTCAACAAGAATTTTTGCCAGATCCTTTATGGCAATTCTTATGTTTTTATGTAAAGCATTAATATCTTAAAGTAATAGCACCATTAACACCTTAAGATAATAAAATATAGTACTAAATCATTACTAATTTGTGATGCCCTTGGAACACTTTGTACAGATATTAATTGCATCTCTGAAGATCTTCAATATCTCAGGTATCAAGCTTCTTGAACATTTTCAAAGGGAGATTTCCAGTTTCCCAGAAAGGAGAAACTGTAGCTGACCCTCTGTAGTTTTCAAGCTGTTCTGAGCCATCATCTGCCTTGTCACAAAAACTTCCCCAAATGATTTCAAACCACAGATCTGCTTTACCATTAAAAAGCAAACAAGTGAGCAGTTAAGTTCAGTGGATTTTAAATAAATCTACTCCCACTCTCCCTCATTAACTGATCTCAACTGTAAATTTGCTTTAGATGCTTTAAGAGGTGGCTATTAACTACATAGAGACAAAGTTATTTTGTGTGTCAAAATGACAGCACCAGTGCTATTTATTTAGTGAAACTGGATTTGTCAGTGTTGGTAAAATGCAGGCCATTAATGGAATTCTTTTCACTTGTATTTTAAATGGCTTGTGTACTTATGCAACTTTAGCTTATTCTGAAATACTTCACAGGTTAACAGACAGGATCTGAAAAAAAACCAAACCCCAACCCCATTCTGAAGAGTTAAGTATTTCAAATTATGTAAATAGTCTATCAAAAACCATTAAAACAAACGCACCCATAGCACTACCACTACAAAACTTCATACCATTTGGGGGAGGTGGCATTTGAAAAGAGTTCAGATTTACATCTCTTAAAAACACCCACAGAGTTATTAAGATTTGCTTGTGAGTACCCTTTTCTGCATAGTTTTACAAAGGAGCATCAACTTCCAGACCTTTAAAGCTACAGACAGATAATTTCATGCAATCCCAAACAGCATCATTAATACCAAATTCAACTTAATTCCTGTGGATCTTGGAACCTCGCTTGGTAGCAGCCTTAACCACCAGACTGGGTAACTGCTGCTGCAAGGCTATCTATTGAAATGAATAAACCACACACAAAACATTTTCCTTTGTTAAGGAAGTGGTACATAATGGAGCTCAAGAGACTGAAGATGAATGAACAGAAGTTTTAACATTAGAAAAAACAAACCTTAAAAAAATGATAGACAGAAGTAATGCATAATCCTCCCTACTTCTACTGTCAGATATTAGAGCGATTTCTGATCATGCTCTCTATGGAAGTTAAAGGCATACAAATACTACCTGGCTATTTAAACCTTGGGAAGTATCAATCTGAGCTTCTTGTGATCTACTGGAATAATGCACAAAGAAGGGGTTAGACCAAGAGAACTTCCTACTTATTGACCATCTCTGTTATTGCCAAAGGACATATCCCAAAGTCAAACAGAGGCAATTCCTGACAAAATTATTTGCTGAGCTGTAATAAGAACTCATTGTGGAGGAGTGCAAAAATAGTCCTTTGGAGAACACCATTTTCCAGGGTAAATAAAGACAACAGAAATTGCATCCTACTGAAAACATGATACAACCAAACTGTTTTTCTTGGTTAACGATAAAAGCTTGAACAGCATCTTTCAATTTAATCGTTAAGACTGCATTTCTCAGGAATCAAATGTACCATTTTATTATATAGACAAAATAAGGAAATATTTGTCCCAGCCAAGGAATACCAAAACTGCAAAAAATCCCCTCACCAAATACACCCTAGATCATAGATATTAATGCTGTAACTGGGAAATGACAGTTATGCTTTCTCCATTGTAAAATACCTAACTATAAGTTAGACAAGAAACAAAAAATACAGAAAGCAGATCCTTTCTATTGTAGGATAGTACGATTTCTGCACTATCTGATTGTAACTGCCTTGGAAACAAACTGTGAAGCAACCTCAGAAAAGCTGGCCAAAATTACTCTTGCCTTTGAAAAGTGACACTTGTTCCTTCCTTTGACATGTGAAAGTTAATTAGGGTATCTCTTACTCTCCACTGAAACGATCTTTTCCTGAAGCACATGGCAGAGATTCAGATCATCATGCCTTACTTGGGATGATACATTGATCAAAGCTTATTGTTTGCACTCTCCAGCTGAAAGAAGCATGAGGACCTTAAAGCTTACTTTAAGGTTTTACTTCATCCATTGAGCTTCAGTTGTGGGGATCAAGCTCACGCAGCACAGATAGATAGCTTGCCAAAAGATAGAAAAGCCAATCCTATACCTCCCAGTAGCTGCTCAGGCTTAAAAAAAAACAGCTGAAGTAACAGATTTGGTAAACTTACTTCCAGTTTTTCCACAAGTCTAATCCATACATTTTTATTTTGTTCAGAAAAGAAGCTATACATATAATTGTAGTTCTACCTCAGGAAGATTTGTTTACAAACCTCAAAAAAGTTGACTCTTCTGTAGTGGAGAAGTCACTCAACATTGATTTTCAACACTTCTGTAATGTCTTCTCCTTTCACTGCTGAAAGGATGAACTTGTAGCCTGTGGGAAGCATTCTGTCTTTCTACAGCAAAGGAAACACATGTTTTCATTTGGGTTATGTTTTTGTTGTCCCAGAGTGGCAAAAACCAGGCTTCTTGCTAGCATTGCTCAAGGGTAAAACCCTGGTATTAAGACCTGTAAGGGTGCTCAGCGGGCCAGTCAAAATGTCTCAAAGAGACTCTAACCAGTGTCTTATTTTCCAGAGAAGCTTTTCAGGATAAGCTGTACGAGAACACTAATACAGAGAAATGCTCAGAAAAATACTTCCTAAAATGCTAAAATGAAAACAAAACCTACAAGGATGGGTATCTCTAAAAGTCAACATACTTCAAGACACAGAAAGATATGCCACTTTCAACAGTAAAAAACAAAAAACCCAAACCACAAAAAGCAAACAAATAACAAAATAACTAATGCAAGAAAACTACAGTTTTAAAAAGGTACAGCAGAGAAGGAAAGAGAGGGGAGAACCTGAAAAACTCCTCTAATTAGACAGCTAAGCTTATCAGTTTTCACCTAGTTAACCACAACTTACTTCAGAAGGAGGAGAATAAAAGGTCCCCACAGGAAATTACACTATACTAAACTATGGCACTCTAAATTCATGTCTTGTTCTAGCTTCCTTGAATAGACCCATTCTTCATCCAGAATTCAACTAATAGATGAAGAGCAGCTCATGTTTTCTACCTTGCTTGAGGGGAACAAATGTGGACATACTCTCCCTTTGCAGGATTTGCAGGCAGCCATAACAGAGAAATGAAAGGTAGTGAATTCCTGCACTGTCAACCCAGGGAGTTCAAAGAAAACCAGAACTGGTTTTGTATCAGTGACAAACATACAACATGCTTGCACAAGCATCTCCTTTACACTGTGCAGAGCACCCCAAGCATATGATGTAAGATACTTAAAAGCATGTGATAAAGCAACACTGCTTCAGCTTCTCCTGAAAGCATTTCCAAAAAGTCCTCTTCATCCCCCAAACAACCTGAAAACAGAGGAGTGTCTAATCCCATAACAAGATTCCATCAGCCTGCCTGTAGCCAAGAGGCTGGGGTGGAGGTATGGTCACGGCTCAATTTTCAGTGCCCCAGGCAAATCCTTAACTGATTTCTGCAAATCCTCCATTACCTAACACGGGGTTGTTAACATGCATGATTCTTTTCCATCACCATAGTAACAAAGCACGTACATTTTAAGGTGCATATGGGGGCTCTTCTAGAGGATGTGTCAAGTTGAATACAGCTAAGACAATATAAGATATTTTAAGCTAGACCCGTTCAGTACAAATACAGAAAGCAAGAAAGTACTGTGCTAGATATCATCACAGGACTGCTTAAGCAGTGGTTACACATCCATTAAAAAGTCTTCTGGAGGCTGAAAGAAGTAGATGATGAAGCAAGATTCTGTCAGGACATTTATGGGCCTTAATGCATAAAACCAGCTGTGCAATAACAGCCTGATTTTAGACACTCTCTCTAACTTCTTCAGGAACCACAGAGCAGAACACAGTAAAAAAAAAATCTTAAGAACAATGCACTTTACCTACCAATTGCCAGAAAAAAAAAAAAGGTATAAAAAAATCTAATTAGAAAAACGTATTTACCGATTAAGAAACGACAAGCAACTGGCATTTTCGTTTCAATGAGAGTTGCAAGTACTTTGCACTTACATGCCTGAAGTATGACACTATTCCTGTAGGATACATGAGTGACACCACAAAAACCCAGGCTTAATGGTAATCCATACATTAGGTGCCTCCACAGCAAATATGCCCACACATGTCAACAGCCTAACTGGCACTCTGCGACTAGCATGCTAGATGCACATATCCCATAGTGACATGACTTCTCATAACAGATGTCATTATCACCTTAAAAGAACCAAACCAAAAGCAAGTTCAACATAACAAATGTATTTTCCCTCGAGTAACGTCTCATACAACACTAGAGAGAGCTTCCAAATTGGGGTGAGGGAAAACCCCAACACCAAAACCCCAACTTTCAGATAAGGATTAAGAAAATAATGCTAGCAGAAAGAATATAAGAAACAGCACACTACAAGTCTGGATAGAATTACAGCAATATTACCAACATCTGAAATACTCTCATAGTTGAAATCTGAAAATTAAAGACTAAAACCTGACTAAACTGCAGAAACAAACCAACCACTAACAAACTTGTTAGAACGTTGCTTTACTTTTCAATATTAGTATTTATAGAATTGTAATGCTTAAGGTGCAGTCTTCAATTATACAGCACGACCTGCGCGTGATCAGAAAGTGCAGTCCTCTCTGGCACACGATGAGCAGCAAATGAGGCAAGGGGCTGAAAAAAAGAAAATGAGCATTTCCTAGTATTGAAGGTTTGAGAGCAGAACCCAGGCAATCTGATTATATTCCTGGCTCTGTCTCATTATCAAAATCATCAAAATTCATACCCCCTGGCCACATGGATTGTATTTGCACAAACAATCTCAGTTCTCAAGTCTGAAAATTCTCAAGCATTTCATTTTCAACTTTGCATTCCCTTGGCACGCTCATTATCTACCACTGGTAGCAGCAATCGATTTCGTCTACAGTTTTTTCTTCTTAAAATCTTGCAAAATTAAAATAAGAGGCAGCAATCCCCAAATTTTTTTGCATAACAGCAGCAGCACAGATCAGTACCATTTGAACTACAAGTGGAACTTTTAATGAGATAGATAATTGCCCCCTGAAGTGGGCACAAACATACCTATCCTAAGTCTACCCTACTAGGAAACTTCCAATCTATTCTTGGTCCCAAAGGGAACAAAGACCAGTGATTAGCAACAGTAACTAGTGCTTACAAACATACAGGTTTGGTACATAAGATCAGCCACTTACATAGATTAAAAAACAGGATTTCCCATTTTAAATGTATAGGCCTCAACTCTAAATCCTGAATTGGCTTCTTTACACCTTTCAAAAACGTGTTCCTGTTCAAGGCTCAAGGTGAATCGGCCTGAATCACAGGCTTCATATTAAGGCATGCTGTACTGGGATCCAGAGTAAGCACACCACGCACAGAAAGAAATACCTAGGGCATAGAGTACTTCATGTCCGAGAGGCTGAAAAGTTTCTAGGAAGCTACCTAAAAATTCCTAAATCACAGCAGGCTCTGTACTCCCACCTTTCACTACCCTTACTTAATCCTTTCAAAAGGTTAAAGAGAGAGAAATCACTTCTGCCCTCAAGGTTTATACCACTTCACCAGAACAGGTCTGCACAATTTCTGAAAGAAAAAAATCCCAGGCAAGAAGCCTCACTGAGAGTTGTATCTTACCAGTTCTGGGTTTATTTAGGGAAGGCAGGCAGTCTCAGTAACAATTTTTAATAACCCTGACACTAGTTTTCAGTAATTACTTGTTTTATTAATGAAATTCTTGATGCTTCTTGTTGCTACGCTTGTTTACTCACAGCATTAGACTTTACTAAAACTGAAATAAATGAGTTTCATTTTTGCTTTGACAAACTTCAGTGTCGCAACTCGTCAGTCCAAGTCACTAGAAAAATGGTAATTGTCAACAGTTGTCAGATCATCTTGGGGAAACCCTATTTATTTGGTACTGTTTTTCTGGAGTTTCTTTTTTTGGGGGGGGGGGGGGGGGGGGAGAAAAGACAACTCTTCCATAGACTTAAATGCCGCCTGCTCTTGCAAACCATTCAAGCCAAACACCGGCTCACAGAATTTCTTTAGGGGTTCTGAACAGGTGAGTGTTTGAATTGCTGTGGCAGAAGTACGGATTACAAAACTTCCTCAACTAACTAAAATATCACAAACAGCAATAGTCAAAATCTTCAAATACAAGAATGAATAGATCGGGGTGGGGGGAGAAGAAAAAAATAAAAATCTTTACCACCTCATTTTTAAGATGGCTTGGATGTTTCAACAGTACACATTTGGGGAATTCTTGTGTAGCACACACATGAAAAATATTTTCTTCTGAATGGAAGTTTGGTATCAGGCAGCAATGCAGAATGGAACACAGTAACTGCTGAAGTTTCTATGGCCTATTTTCCCTGTTTGAATTGAAGTATTTACTGTCATATGACAATGAGTTCTTACGAGAAAAAATGCCTGTGATCTCCTTGCATGTATAGATGCATTTATCATCATTATATTGGTACTTTATTATTATTATTATTTATTTTCCCCACCTTATTTGGAGCATCAGGAATTAGGGCCTGCAACTGTGTGTAGCAAGTCAGCTATTATTTAATCAGAGCCACATTTATGAACAATTTTAGTACTCAAAGCACTTAAATGCACATTTTTTGTCCCTTGGCATATCTAAAGATTTGTCAGTCCCCCCCCTTTTTTTTTAATTCTTTTCTTGTCATATGTAGGAGAAAAACAGTGACTATAAAGCACTGAATATAAACAAATGAATATTCTTTTAACAAACTGGTATTACAGATATCAGCATGAACACTATGTAAAAGATAAGCTTGAAAAAGTTGTGAAAACACATGCACTTAAAATGTCTGCTTACCTCCTACAAGTTAAGTGCTGTTCAATACCACCACAGTCTTAGAGACTGGTTCCTATTACAGATATTTTTAAAGTAGGAGAGATACCATGCTTACCCTGGTACCATATACCATAAAATATGTTACCATATACAACATGATACCACCTCATGTATGAGGCAAACCACAGGGAGTAGTGCCAGCCAACAGATTTTACCAGATCATAGTCTAAGCACTAGCAAAAAAAAAAATTCTTCTCTTACAGAGTACAGGAAAAGTAAGTGCAAGGAAAGTACGTATTGCTATTGTCTTAAGCCTAGAAATATATGTTAATACAGCATACCAAAAGAGCATCCAGTCACCTTCCTTCCCTCAAAAACCAAGCATCACTGAAGATTATTTCTGCTGAATACCAAGACTGGTTAGAAGACACGCCTAACAAAGTATTAGAAAGTATAAAAAAAAAAAGTTGCAAATATGTTTACATCTTATTGAATTTTAATTTGAATATTTGTACCACATTAGTCATCAAAAATTGAATAAATACTTCACAACTGGAAGTGCTTTCAGAAAGAATGAGTATTTTCGAGGGAGAGAAAGAAGGAACAAATTTTTTATTATCAGGAACCATTTAATTTTTGTTTACAACCAATTCCAGCCATTCAGTAACTGTGCAAACTGTGACAGTTAAAATTTGCTTGCTTAATTGTTGTTGCACATTAGAACAGAGAGGAAAATGACAAAGATAGTTCCCTTTTTAATATATCCATAAAGAAACTGGGATCCTCAACAACATGGCAACTCCCAGGCATCTTTCAAATTCCTTTAAGGAAACTGCAATATGTTCCAATTGAGAAAGAAGAGTAAGAGAGAGAAAGCAGAGAGTTAAACATTAGAACACCACCATTTAAGACAACATACATTGTATGCTGTTTCATAGTTACTTTTTTTGAATCAGGGAAGTAGAAACCAAAAAAAGACAAAAGTATTTCCTTTGTCTCCTTTTTAAACTTGTGTCAATACTCTGAAAAGTATTTTTTGTTTCTGGTGTTTGTCATATCCCATCGAGTCATCACCAGTGCATATGATTTCTTCAGATGTACATAAGAATGGGTAAATAACAAACAAAAATGCCAGTGTTTAGCCTAAAATCCACCAGAAATGCCCTCAGCTTTAATCCTGTGACTTCCGATCCTGTCAAGATATATTCCTTTCAAGAAATGTCTTTACTTTTGAAACATATGCTGACGCCCTTACTGCCACTTTAACACTTCAAGAACATTAAATTTTAAATGAACAAACAAGGGAAACACTCGTCATTTTTTAATTCAAATATTATCACTGGCTCCAGTTATGCTGAAACATCCAGAGAGCATTCTTCTGCAATACCACAGTAATCAAGAAATGTTGCTAAGGTGAACCTTTTTTTTTTTTTTTAATAATAAAACAAACAAACCAACCCCCCCTGATTCCCAGATTATGTAACATGCAAATTCAGTTTCACCTTCAAAATAGCATCATGTAACATAAAGCTGAAGAGACAGCAAGAAGCAGTTCGTAAGACTGGAAAAGCCTCCCCAGAACTCTATAAAGAGCCACTGCCCTAAAAGAAAATATTTCAGAATTGCAATGATTTCATATAATCAATTGGTTTAGAGGATGCTTTCCTTAAAAAAAAAAAAAAAAAAAAAAAAAAATTAAAAATTCTTACTTCTTTTTACAAAGTCCTTACATTAAGGGATGAAGAATTCCAAAGTCTATATATGCCTTAGATAGCAGAAAGAAAACTAGCCTGCTGAAAAGTGTTAAAATCCTCCGAGAACTAATAAAACCGAACTAATTGGCTTTGCTTTCTGCGATACGATTTCATGTTCATCTTTCAGTATTTGGGCTTGTAATACAAAGAGTTCTGAAGCACAAATGAAGTATAGACAGTATTTTCATAAATACTGAAGACATGAACATACCAAGTAAGTATTTTATTTTAAAAATTTAGTTCAGCTTTACTGTTTCAAATCAACGCTTGACGATGTTTATAACATCATAATCTAGAGGCTGTTAAGCACACAGCATTAGTATACACCATGTTTCTTTAATTTATATTCTCTTAAATTAAATTATCTAGGACAATGAGTATAAGATTACCTATATTTATGTAGCAAAACAATTAGCATATGACAGTCTGAATCTGTAAAAATACAGTATGTAAACCAACTCTGAAAATAATTCAAGAGCACAAGCATTCCCTGAAAGAGACCACCTGCAATACAGAGGAAAATAAACAAGCCAATAAAGCAGTGCTCCTACTTTCCAATAGCAGCAACTCAGACTCCATCTTAAGCCTGTCATCATTCATCCCTGCTGAATGGGGACTACATAACGTAACAATTATTTTGTTTTACCCAACACTGAAATTCAGTAGCATTTATAGACAGCAATAAAATCTGCCACCAAAACAGGAATTTGGTACAGTGCTTGCTGACCTGCCTGCTTTGACATTATTATGTTAAGTTGCATGAACAGCAAATTGACCCGCAAGTCCACAAATCCTACTAATTCCTTCATTTAAAAACTGATAGTATTTGTGAACACTGTGTTCATGCTGACCACACTGATTGCAAAACACCACCAAGGGGGGGAAAAAAATAAAATTATCTGGAGGTATAGAAATACTTTCATTTAACTAATACCTAACTGACAAATACAGTAACATCCTTACAAAAACAATGTAAAAATCACCAACAAAGATTCATCCGTGGCTATCAAAATTTTATAAGGCTGCCTATCATATGTTCATGACTGACAAGAAACCTAGTAGTCCTTAATGCAGCTTTTTAATTAATCTTCCCCCCACCACTGAGAATTTAACATTATTAACTGAGGTCAAACTCTAGACACTGCAAATATTTATATCTTATTCCATAAAATGAAGTTTTATAAACAAAGAATAATGCTCAATTACCAGAATATTCCTGGTAGCCACAATGACACAAAATGCATTGCAAAGTACCCGTATTCGCCCTTATATGCCAAGAGATTTGTTAATGAATTCAAGGCCATTGATGTCATCAATTATACTGATAAAATTAAACACAGTGAACTTTTAATATATGATGAATTTCAATTTGTAGATCTGCCCTATTTTCACAAACAGTTTATTTGGAGCTTCCATCATATTTCCCAATCATTTAAAGTGACACGCTTGTGTTATGTGCAAAATCAACCAAAGAGGAACAATGACTCTGGCCTCACCAAAAATGCTGTCAAAAAAAGCAGCAAATGAAACCAAGAAGAGAAATATTTTTCTTATTTTTCTTCTGATATTCTAATAACCAACGTAAAAAAAAAATCTATCCTTTGAGAAAAAACACCATTTATGGTGCTTTGTAAGGTTATACACATTTAGCTCTAACAACACTGAATAAACTCAAACCAAATACTGTATGTGAGCTTTTCTTTCTCATTTTAAGTAAAGATTAGTAATCTTTCAGGTATTCTCTTAGGTTGCACTAACAACAAAGCCTCCACCACTCCACAAATGTATAATTAAGGATCACTTCAGTGTAATTTGTTAAGATAATGAAATAGTGTATTCATGAGCAGTGAACATCACCATTTTAACGCTGGCAACCACAAAACAGTTACATCAAACAAATACATTGTCTGCTTCAGGGATCCTTCATCACTAAGTTTCATTTGATTTTATTTTTTGAAAGATTTCAAAATTTTTTAAATCAAAGTTAATACACTGACCTCTAAACAGTTTATGCCATCTTAAAAACATTTCTCTGTTATTCTGATATTTCAGAGGTCTCTCCAGCCACAGCATAGGTTAAGGAGAAATGACGATAGCTAATCTGCCATAAAATTCTCGAAGTAAACAGACAAAAAATGAACTGCACTGCTGGCTTCTATCAATTTAGTTGTCTTCGCTGTTACCTGGATTTTATAATAGGCAACATTTTCAGATGTCTCATTAGGTATGACCGACTTCCTTCTATGCTAGGTTGATTATCTTGCAGATGTAAGACAGTATTGTTCAATAAAACATAAATTACCCAAAATTTATTAACATACTGTCTTGAAAACATGCTCATAATAATGAATTTAATTTTCAGTATTTTATTTTTGAGTCAGTATTTCTGGAGGGGAAAATATTTCAACGTTTTCTGAATAAAACTCTTCCCTGCTTAAATGTTGGGTGGTACAGCGAGAAGGTACTTCTGAACTAATGCTCCTTTACAGGAAAAGGACAAACACAAACCGTAAAAACAACTGCCCCCCCCCCCCCCCCCCCCCCCCCCGCAATCTTTACAGTAACTTCCCATGCTGGCAGCCATAAGCCCTCTTTCTGCTGCCCTCTCTGATAAACCTGCCGGCCTGGCCGCCTCTCCCTTCCCATGCAGGTCTGATCTGCGAGGCTGCTGAATGCAGACACTGTACTGCACTGTGAATGGACAGCCAGGTATTTTATGAATGGAGCGGATCACGTGCTCCCAGCACCTCCCCGAGCTGATATTTCCCACATAACTGTGTCAACAAGCAGCGAACAGCACATATTAATACAGCAGGTCCTGGAGACCTTCCTCCGCCAGCCGCCGGCTGCAGCCTGGTCCTTAGCACAGGAGCAGCAGCTTTGGGCGCTCAGCAGGGCAAGTTTTGCCGCAGGTCAGCGGTGATGACAGCAAATTTTTTTTTGGTTGGGTTTTTTTTTTTATGAATGGAGATTGTGGTATGCAAATGAGAGCGATTCACAAAAAAGGAAACATGGCGGCGGCCCCGGCTGCCGGCCCCGCGGGCGCCGCAGCGGCTCCCGCCCGGCCCGGCCCGCTCGCTCCGCTCCGCGCTCAGCGCCGCGGCCGGCAGCGCGGAGCAACCCGGGCTCCGCTCCCCCGCGGGGCTCTGCCCACCCCGCTCCTCGGGGACCGGAACGCCGTGTTTTGGGGCGCGCACGGGAAGGTGCGCAGGCTGTGCTCAGGGGAAGGCAGCGAAATGGGAAATCCGGCTTTCCTGCCGGAGGAGACCCGTCCGCACCCCGCCAGCCGGGCTGCTCTTCACCCACCCACTGCTACCTACCCGTACAATGGGCGCAACGCTCCCTCCCCATCGCCATGGCCGCGGCCGGCGCCCGCATCATTCATAAAATCAGCCCCAGCAAATACCGACATCGCAGACGGTAACGCTAAAGCTCGGAGGCTGGAGCCATCAACCTTAAACTTCCCGGCAACAGAAAAAGTTTCAAAATACTTTATGTTTGGCTTTCAATGCCGTAAACAAGACGGATGTTCTCTGACAAATATTTTTCTCCTCCGACCCAAAATGTATTTCAAAGACAAATTACATGCAGGGGGGATAGAGCCGCACACACGCACATTCTCCTCCTCTGGATTTCCTCCAAACCAGTCACATTAAAAATATTAAGAGATTCTTGAACTGGCCCCTTCCTCTCTCTCTCAAAAAAAAAAAAAAAGAAAAGAAGAAAAAAAGAAGTCTCAAGTGCTCATTAAAAGGGAAAAAAAAAATGCTCTAGGGTAGGTTTAAGCTGTATTTACACTGACTGACTCATCCAATTAAAATTCAGGAGCAGTTTCCTGCAGGATGAAGCTCCCACACATTAGTTTCCATGTGAAATATCTACAAGTAATAGGATATTATCAGAGGTGGTACGTGCCGATACCTCTCTGGGCATTCAAACCCCATCCTCCCCCTCCAAGACACCATCGTTACCTGCACCGTCTTCTACCGGGCTTTAATTAAACCACGCTTTTCTGGCCGCTGGCTCGCAGCCCTTCTGAACCAAGCTCCTTCACAAAGAGGGAGCTTCTGGGCTTCCATGTATGCGAGCAGAAATGCGCAGTACGCGGACGAGGAGGCCAGGACACGTACGTGCGCGGGCAGAGGCCCCCGCGGGGCGCGGAGCCGGGGGGGGGGGGGGACGACGACGGACGGACGGACGGACACGCCGAGCCCCGGCCCCAGCCCGACCCCGGGGCGGAGGGGAGAACGGCGGCTTACTCGTTGTTAGAAGTCGCCGTCTCTTCGCTCATTTTCTCCTCACCGCGATCCGACAGGGAGACGGAGCAGCACCGACGCAGCCAGGGCGCAGCCAGAACTCACCAGAAACTTCACCATTGTTACCCCCCCGGTCCGCCGCCCCCGGCCAGGGCACGGGCAGCGCTGTGAAGTGAGGGAGAAGGAGGGGAAGGGCGGGGGGGGGGGGGGGGGGGGCGAGCGATCTTTATCCTGGAAACACGAAATCCCGTTGTCCGGCGCTGGAGCGTATTTCCCGTGTCTGTAGAGATGATGATGAAGGTAGCGGTAGAAACAGCGGCAACAACCACGGGTCTTCTGCTCTCGAGCTGCTCCCGGTTAAAGGGGAACAGAGTGCTGGAGACAAGGGAGGGCTCCCCGCCGCAAAAAGCTGCACCGCACCGTCCTCCCGCTGCAGCTCATCTCCCGCTGCAGCCGCCTTCGCTGCTGCTGCCCTCCTCCTCCTCCTCCTCCTCCTCCTCCTCTTGCTCGGCCGCCTCCCTGCCCGCCCGCCTCCCGCGGCCAGCCGGGGCAGGCGGCGGCAGAAATTCCTCCAGACACCGGAGCCGCCACAGGCCGGGGCGGGAGAGGGGTGGGTAAGGGGGGCAGAGCGGCTCGGCTGGGCTCTCCCACCCCCTCCAAAGCGACGCCGAGCACTGCGGAGGGAGGACGAGCCGGCCCCAAGGAGAAGGCTGGTGACGGGGGGAGGGAGGCGTTTTAAACCAGCCTGGGGGTGGGAAGGGGGGGGACGGAGGAGAGAGAGGATGCGTCACGGCTGTTTGTGTGAGGAGAGGAGCGCGGAGGGAGGGGAAGAGGAGCTGTAAGGGCGAGAGACGAGCCCCTGGCCGCAGGACGAGGGGGAGAGGAGGGAGAAAGCCCGCGGGGAAGTTCAGCGGCAGCGCTCCCCGCCCGGCAGCAACTCCATTAGCGGCCGCCGCCGCCTCGGCTCCTCGCCGCCGCCTCCGCCTCCTCCTCCTCCTCCTCACAGGAAAACTGGGCGGAAGCGTTGACTTCAAGCTCCTTCCGCCACCACAGCTTGATCCAAAATAACCACGGGGGAGAGGGCGGAGGGAGAAGAGGGAAGAGCGAGGGGAAGAAAGCAATCCCCTCGGCCTCGCGCCCGCCGCCGGACGGGCCCGCGCCGCCGCCCTGCGCTCGAGTTTCCTGAAAGTAGTTCCCTCCCCCCCGGCGCTGCCTCACGCGCTTCCCGAGGAGCCGCCGCCGCCGCCGCGCGCGCGCGCACGCACGCACGGCGCCGCCGCCGCGGAGGGATACGCGAGCGGCCCCGGCGTCGCCCTCCTTCCTGCCCCGGGGGCGCGGGGCAGGCGGCTCGCCGCGGGAGCCGCTCCTGCCCTCGGCCTCAGCTCGGAGTGGGGCTGCGCCGAGCCCCGGGCGGCCGGCGGGAGCGGGCCGCTGGCGGAGAGGACGCCCGGCCCGGTCCGGGGGGGGCTCTGGCGGGCGCGGCTGAGCGCCGTCGGGTCCCCGCGGGGCCGTGCCCGGGCGCCTCCGCCTGCGGGCTGGGTTTCCGCTCCTTCCCTACTTCCTTAAGCCGAAGTGAACGTGACCGCGAAGCGCGCGGCAGCCCGCCTCTGGCGAGCGCGGGGGGCTGGTGTCCCGTTCCCCGCCGCCGGCGCCGCCTGCCTCGCAGCCCGCCGTTAGCCTCCGCGTTCCACAGAAACGCGCCGGCCGGGAGGACGGACTGGCGAGCCGAGAAACGCGGTCACGTTCACCTGGATCTGCTCTGCTTCAGGTGACGCCGTCTGAGGCCGCCGCCGGGGCGCGGAGGTGCGGCGCAGGGTTTGCCCTCTGCCGTTGCGGGGGGAGCCCTCCCGTAACGGGTTCCGTGACTCCGCAAACGCGGGAGCGGGCGGTGGCGCGGGAGGGCGTACGGAGCGCCGGCTCGGCCTCTCTGCCCCCCTCTCTCTCCACGCCCGCTGAAATGGAAGCGCTTGGAGTCGCTCCAGGTAAGCGGTGAAGGCGAGAAGCAGCAGCAGCAGCGACCGAACCCAAGTCCCTCTTCAGGAACTTGGATGGTAGGCGCGCTGCTTGAGCTGAGGGAGAGGTGGAGCGGCACTGCAAACCCCGAGGACTCAAAAACCATGAGTCAGACCATCAAGTAAATTAGGTTATAATAAAAGATTATGTTGCGGGCTTGTCTGTCGGCTGGATTTTGATCTCTTCCTGTCTAGTCTTTGCATGCGTGCTTGCCAACCGATACATCTCATTGCCCGAAATTTAGGGGGTAAAATACTGTGGTGCTACTGTAAGAGACATCGCTTCCCTGATGCACGTTCGTTAATCCCCGGCTTCTCGTGTACTTCCTCACTTTTTCGCAGCAGCGCTCCAAGAGCCTTCACTGTCAACTCTAGTCCTGTTTCAGTTTTTCCTGTAACTGCGGGATTTCTTCCCAACCCTGGTGGTGTCATAGGAGCAGCGATGAGCTGTTCTCTCTTCCTGTTTGAAAAAGATGGGGCGAGCTCCCTTGGCGATAATAACATGTCTGATTCCCACACTACCAGTGGTTGGCTGCTGTTCCCAAGGAAGGGAGAGACTGGAACATGGGAAATCAGGAGAAGGAGTTTTCACCGTTTCAGGCGAACCTGGAGTGCCTCACATCATCATAGGCCAGACTGCAAACTTGCAGCATCTGTTTGAATGCACAGAAGCAGGGCAGTATTGAGTTTATCAAGGGTATTTGTTAAGGAAGTTCTTCCTTTTCACTTAAGGTTCAAAGTACAGTTTGTCTGTGGGTCTTAACGATGTCCAAAGATTTTTTTTTCAAGACTTTCCCTTTTTCTGTGTGACTAAAAACTATAAGAAAATTTTGCAGTGAGGAAAAAGCGTATACAGTTTCAGTCAGGTTTTTATTTTGAGGAGTGGTTAGTTAAAGCATTTTAAACATAAATGTATTTTTATTTTACGGCAGGCAGAAAAGGGCATGCTTTGTTTCTAGATAGTTTATGTTCGTCGCAATATTCCTATGGATCGAAATTCCATGTTTCTGTAAGAGGGTTCTACCATAAGCATAATGGAACAATTCTAGTAAACTGCTATCATGCTCTCTCTGATAAAGGGCCTATAACACGTTTCAAGCAGCATACATCTCAAACCTGCTGTAATAATGCTTGCTTCCTTGGATCTGGAAGGGTTTTGGAGGAAAATTTCCAATGGTTTTGTAAAAGCTTTTTTTTTTTTTTTTTTTTTCCTAAAAGAGTACACTCAAAAATGGATAAGTTATTCATGGCACAACCTCATCCAAATACTAAAAATACATTACAAACCCATTTTTTGTACAGTTTTACAGTTCACATGAATCAAATTGAGTATTTGATGGAACTCCCCTCAAGTGTTTTGAAACTCAGCTGTGGGGACGTAGTATTATTCTACTTAGCAATGAGAATCCTTTCAGAGAACTTCCTGTCTTGTGACTGGCAGATAGTGTGACTTCCTGCCAATTTAATTCTCATTTTCTACTGGCTTCAAAGTTGAAATACTTAATGTTCTGTAAGCTACTGGTCTTATTAAGATAATTTAATTAATCTGATCCTGTACAAGAATGCTCAAGAATCAGCTCAGTTTGTCAGATGGTGGTATAGCTCTGTTCAGATGCACCTGAAGAAAAAGACATGATGATGACAAGAAAGAGCATTAATCTGGGGTTTTATTTTAAATTCCTTAAATATGTTTGATGTAAAAATGATTTTCGTCATGGAGATTCAATAAAAGGAACTGTTTTGTAATATACCAGAGATAATTTCAAATCATTTCAGTCTCCCGAAGGTTTTTGTGAGTGTTTTTATTAAGAATAAAACATGTATCCATTTGTCAACTGAAAATGAGAGACTCGTCCTGTGACCTGTGGTTGTCTGTGTGGAGGAGGTAAGGGGAGAAGGGCCCACTGGTTCTTCACCTGTGGCGGCTCTTCAGCTTCTGCAAGCAGTCTTGTGCTGCAGTCTGTGTAGCAGAGGCCTTGCAAGCAGTTTCTCTCCCTTTACCTGAATACCATAAAGAGGACAGAAAATCTGCACTAGTCTGTGTCTTGATTTTGAAATCCTGTTTGTTTACCTCTGCCCAGGTTGGAAAGATCAGAGGACACAATCCCAGAGGACTGGGTATTTTGCTGAGCGGCAGTTGGTTTCAGGGCCTTCCAGGTTCGTTTTTTGGAGTAGAAATAAGAGATCAGGTGTTTTCAATGTAAGTGGCTTATTTCAGAAGTATGTGTGAGCCCTCCCTGTGCAAAAAAGGCAGAAGCAGGCTGGGCATGGGTGACACCATTCGGAAACCTCAAATGGCCACTTCATGTCCCAAGCACCACATGTTTTAGGGTCTTGTCTTTCTTCGTACGTTCTGTGCCTCTTTGCTTTGTGGTGTTCCAGACTTTACAATTTAAATATCCTGAGTCGAAATATGGCCTTCCTGTGTGTGACCTGGAAAAGATAACTAAAAAGGAAAGCTTCTAGTGCTTTTCACTAGAGCTGCTGAGGTGTACTCACTCAGTCTTCGGTGTAAATACAGGGATGACTCCCTAGCTAGAGACAAGATATGCCCAGTATGGAATGGGACAAATGTGGTCTAAAACTGTGATTTTTTTACATTGCTTTTGATGTTTTCCTACACCCAACACCTACTTTAGTTGCACTTTACAAAAACTAACTTACACCTCAATGCCACTGCTCTGCTGTAGCATTTTGATAGCTGTGGACCTCTGAGGTGCAAGTATTCTCTGGCCTTGCTTCCAGAGACCCTTTTAAATGAGAAATGGGGAGGCGATAGTTACTGCTGAAGGAAAATGAAGGCAATGGATGTAATTAGGAAGCCACATAACATACAAGGAGAAATCTGTGTAAGCAAAATAATAATCTGTATTCTGAATTTCTGTGGTTTTGTAATTTTCACGCATGTATGCATCCCAAACTCATCAGTGTTGGTCCTTCTGTGACGAAGGCTATTCTTAAAAATGCTCAGTTAACCAGGAGTAATTATGATGGGATGGCAGTCTGCTCTATGTTACAAAACATACTTACTTGACTAAGTGGGACTAAAGCATTTCTCATACGCTACTACTGAATGTAGAGCCAGTGTACATTTGGCCCAATATGCTTATTCACCATTCCTTGAAATGGTTCCATATGTGTCTGTGAAGGTCTCTGATGAAAGAGGTGGTCAGGAGTGGCCGTGGAGTGTAGCAGGACTCTGAGTCTGCGGCAGAAGAATTATACATAGAAGATGCATTAGGGGGGTTACGTTGCATAATTCTCGTCAGCGTGCCATTCACATCTTAAAATCCATAATAGGATCAGTGGAAGTTAAGTAACACCATCCAGATTAGTCAGTCATTGCAGAACTTGTGACCAATTCTTAGTTGAGGTTTTTGAACTCTGCCTCCACAAAACAGAGTGATGCTTATATTCGTATCCAGATGCTAATGATAAATTTACAAAAAATGGAGGTTGGATGGATGTTCTGCCATTTTGAGGAAAATTACTAGAGGTCATTTGGGAATTTATTCTGTAATAGCCTTCATTCAGAATCCTAGTGTGAGTTAAACACTGGGTGGTCATTACACATATCTTAATAAGGATTTAGCTAAACTGAGCTGATTAAATTTATATTAGTATTTCAGCAAAGTCAGATTTTGTTAAGTTCTAACTAGGAATCCTGTTATTGCATGCAGGATAAAAAAGTTGTTTGTTCTACTTGATGCTACTGTCTCAAAAAATGTTTTCCAGCAAGATAAAAAAACATGTTAGAGTCAAATCTGTACCAATTCGAATGTATTTGAGATGGCTCTAACTCATCAGAATATCAGAGTTTCATAAATTATTCCAGTTACTGATTTGTAAAAACCTAGTAGTATTTATACTAGATAGAAAAATGCTAGCGATTGCTGCTACATGTTGGAAAAATGGAGACCCACGTGGGAGGATGGGGGGACATCTTGTGTGTTTTCAGATGTATCAGCTGTTGCACCTTTGATGTGGCTGATGTGGCTGGCGTGCACAGCAATTGCAGTGGTGATCTGTGATATCAGTTGTTCAGTAACTTTATTCTGTCCTTTTTGAGCATGCTCACAGGATGTTTTGGGATAAGCACATGTTTGGTTTTTGTGATAGCTTCCTTATATGCTTTAAGGTACAGCCAGCTGGGACAGCATTGACACTGAAAGAAGCAGCCTCACCTTCCTCCTACTCTGCTCCCTTCCCTATCTTGCACCTTAGGTGGCCCAAATATTTGTGTGTTGAGCAATGAACTGCACTGGGAAATTCACCCAGATTGAAACTAGTGTGGGAAATAAAAACTGAGTAGTCTTTCAGTATTACCAGTTAACCATGCAACTAGATAAACACCCATGCTTGCCCGAGAATGGATAACATGGAGGGTGGAGCAAGAAAATGGTGGCAGTGCAAAACTGCTCTTTATGGAGGCCATGGTGATTTGTGCCAACCTGAACTGTGGCTTGGTAAAATACTGCAAAATTTGAGCAAATAAAAGGAAGAAAACAGACAATCTAAGTACACTGAAAGTGACTAAAATCCCATTTGTTTGCTAATGGTTATGTTAAGAAGTAAATATTCTGTGAAGAACATGCAAAAATCTTATTTAATCTTTCATATGTTTCTTTTTTTGGACTTTTTGGCCTGTTAGTATCAATAGTCACCTAGAAAATCAGGCCCCAGGATCCTCCAAAGGGAAAGTCCCAAATATATTCAGAAATTACAGTGGTGCCTGCTGGCCAGCAACTGGGACAGATTCATTGCAGTCATTTCAGTCTATATAAAATAGGAACCGGAGACACATTTCTGTTCCCTATGCAGAAATGTATTGTCTAGGGGAAACTGTGGTCTAATGCACCGAACACAGAATGACCTGTCAGCAATTCTGGTTCTCCTCCCAGCCTTGCCACCTCTGTGTTGTGCGATCTTTGGCAATTCATTTAAAAATCTGTGGGGTATGGCAGGATTGAACAGGAGCTTGCAATGTACTTGAAGAGATTCCAGCAGAGACACTGTGGTCAATTGTATGTAGACTTTTAATTCATTTCAGGGCACAGCTGGGAGATTAGTTTTAACCTACCACTGCAGGGAGTTAAAGCAAACCTTTTTCTTCTGCAGTAAAATGAACAAGGAGCATTTACACAACCATTTAATATGTTCAGGCATGAGGAAGTAGGTTCCTACATCACTCAGCTTCCATGGGAGGACAATTCTTACTCCACCCTGGTTTCCCTCACTTCTAGAAATGAGAATGGAAATATCCACTATATTTTTAAACGTGCCTCAGAGATTCGAATGGATACATAACTCTCAAGCTTTTCCATTCCAATAGAAGCAGAAAGGAATCAGAAATGGATAGGCAAGGTCTGAATGGAGTGTTAGCTCAAGCACAAGTCAACGTTGCCCATAGTCTTTGCTTTAGAAAATAGACTGCGCAGTACCAGGATTGCAAGGAGAGAACTTGCCTTGCACCACTTCAGGTGCCCAGTTACTCCAATATCTTCTTCCACCATGCTTATTATTGCCATTTGATTGAAATTGTTTAATTTAAAAGAATGTTAAAACTTGAGACTTTCTGTGTTGTGCTTGTTTCTTTTCCTACAAATAGGCTTGCGCTGCAAGCCAGTGTGACACCTAAGCTGCATGTGCCATTATTTCTAGGAGCCACACAGAGTTGTGCTAAATTAACTAATGGCATGATTATACCATCAAACAGATTCAATTAAATTGTTATACGTGCATGCTGCCTCTTGTAGAAAAGCTTTAACTCAGGGAAGGAGAACAAAAATTTAAAACAGCAATATAAACTAATTTAAAAGTCAAGCACCCAGTATAAAAGTTTTTTTGGTATTTATACTGCGTGTTTCCATTCCTCCTTCTTTACAACGAAGCAAATTCATCCTTTATTTAAAAAAATCACTGTCTGTCTTCTTAAGTAATGGAGATTATGAATATTATTTTAGAATTGTAGTGTACTTGAGATCTGGGCTATTTTTAATTCCAATTGCCTAAGAGATTTTTCTTTTGCCCAAGAAGGTCTGGAAGCAAAAAGTCCTCTTGCTTACTTCCCCAATTCAAGCTCATGATGTGTAACTCTAGAAACTCACTGCTTCTAGTTACCAGCACGCGGACTAGGATGTAGCTCTGGTTTAGTAACTGGCTTAGACCAGACACCCAACTTTTAGATCGTTAAATGAACCCTACTTACAAGTGCTTTCTATACTTTAAAAAATGATCAGTCTAGCAAATTGGTATAATACTTTAGGGTCTTTCAGATCCTGAATTGCTCTGATGTCTCTCAGCTGAGAAATAAAACAAGGTCCTGATTAGCAGTAGCATTATTAAAAACCCTGTGGCACTTTTTGCCCGAGCTGACTATAGATGGGTAATCACATCCACGGTTACATAACGAAGATAAACATTTCACGGCATTATAAACTCTCCTGCTGTGAAGCATAAGCCACCCACCAACTGCCTGATTTTAGGAAGAACCCTCTCTATTACATAACTGTTCAGTATGGGGGTTTCTTGCACCTGCCTCTGAAGCATCTGGTACTTGTCACCTTCAAAAACAGGATTCAAGACTCGATGGACAACTAATCTGAGCCAATCTGGCAATTTTTATGTAACCGAAGGCTCTTTGTGACAGGAGGACGAGTCATAGTTCTCGCTGATGTATCTGCCGAGTTCCCAGGGCTATTTAAAATGTGTATTGTATGTTCTTCCTTAAAAGTTCATTTTTAAGCTGCTTGATACAAGGTAATATTGTAGGAATCGCTATACAAATGTGCAAACGAGTGGGACTGTATTCATATGTGTGATTGTGGGTGACTTTTAAGTACATTTCTGTTCATGAAGAAGCAATGAATTGCTAGCAGAGAAAGTGGGAGTACTATTACATAAGTTGGAGCTATCCAGGATATCTTTAACTCATTCTCATATGCTTTGTGCATTTTTCCTTCTCAGAATGGGCAGAACAGGTGTAACTATTTAACATCGGCCATATCTCACCCTAGATTCAGCTCCTCCCTACAGAGTTTAGTTAGTGTGGATTCCTGATTGCTCTCACAAGCAGATCACACAAATGCTACCAAAATGCTTGTGAAAGAATTTACACAAGAGACCTGTATCAGGGGATTTTATCATTTGTAGGAAGAAAAATTTTAGATACCTTCTATTGAAGTAACATCTTTGATTTCAAAGCATTCTTCAAACCCTAGATAGGAAACCTGTTATTTTTCATGAGAGTGTATTAGGCTCTGGGATGGTAAAAGGTTATGTTTAAATCAAAGTATTTTCTTTCTAGCCCATATTTAAATCTCACTGATGTTTCTGGGAATTAAACACGTACATAAAGCTAAGCACATTCTTGACCGCTTTGCGGCTGTAGGATAGTGTAACTTGCTACCTGTATTAAAACAGATCTAAGCATTTCCTAAACAAAGGTCTTGTAGTGCACAGCAACACAGTGAAACATTTTATTGGGGGACATTAACAATGCCATATCTAACTGAAATGTAATGCTCTAAGTAAAAAATTGGCAGCATTAGATGCTGTATACATGTTCATTGGTAATGATATTTAATATTTTAAACATCAGATTAATCTGAAGCTCTCCAACCAATAGACTTCATGAAAAGCTCTCCAAACATTTTCATCCATCTCTGTGGGTTCCAAATGTATCGGCTCTTTGTCTTTTTCCTGGTTGCACTGATTGCAACTGTCACTGAGTCACACAGCTTGCTTTGGGCCTGCAGCCAAGTTGATTACAACAACAACTTGTGAACCATAAAAAGGTAGTTTCAGATCTCAGAGTGCTGAATTATAAAGAAAAAGGACACACTAAATCCATCTGAGAAAGAGCACACTCAAAAAGTATTTTTGCATCATTCTCACTACTTTCTCAAGAAAGAAATTAGTTATCAGTGGTGAAATTAATTCTTTTGAGATGTCACAGGCAGCTACAAATGAAAAAGATGTTGAAACTGGCTGTAGACCATCAGATGGTAAGGCAGTACCTGTCAGTGCATAGATCACAGACACACAGGTTTAGGGGCAAATGCGCTAAAATGATTTCTTCGTTACTTTCAGTGTATTTCAGTGTTAGTTATTTCTCAGTAAAAGGACTGCTCACCAGCTGTCTCGGAATATTTGACATCTCCAGGGTGTAAACAATAAAACTAACACATTTCTTTATTCAGTAGCATTTACATGGATGATCTTTATAGAATGGATGGTGAACATACCAAGTAGGAAAGAACTAAGCTGTTGTCCTTTGGGGGGCCCTGGAAAGCACTATCATTAAAAATAATATCACAACTTTTTTGGATGACTGACTAAAAGTTTTCTTCCTATCTTCCACAGCATAGCCTGGCTCACATAAATCATTTGGGGAAAAAAGTACTTGAGTTCTCAATGTTTTAACCCATATATTTTAATTGCATGAATTCAATGGGGGTTGGGTGTATTGATAACTTTTAAAGATTTCAGTCTATCTGGGGAAACACCACTTTGATTTAAAGATGGAGTTTTGCACTAGATAAGCTAAAAGTATTCTATAAAGTAATACGGAGCAAGACATTAATTTAATCTATGTGGCTCCAATGACATGAGCACCTGTGTTACATAATTTTTCTTCTCTAGTGTCCAAACTTTTAGAACAACCCAACTTGTTTCTCCTCCATACTCACAGTGGGAAGCTGATCTCTGTCTTCATTCCCTAATTAGGAGAAAACATCATAACTTCCAACCTAAATTTATTCATGATCAGATTATATGCACGTGTTCTCATGACAACACTGTCTGCTAGCTTAAACCGTTATTTTCTCCCTTGATACATTTATAGTCCATCACAGTATCAGTCCCCATACTCTGGATGAACCAGACCACGATCTTCAATTTTCTTCTCACATGCCAGGCTCTCCATTTCCATGACCAGTTGAATAGCCCATCTCTGCAACTGCTTTAGCTTGAATTCATCCTTCTTGAACATGAAACACAGGAATTGTGCAGAACAGTTTATATGAGGTATTGCCAGGGCTCTGCACTAATGGTATTAATCCTTCCATGTCTCTGATATAGCCTATGAATGCATTACTCTTTTTCTTTGTTTATAGCAGATTGGTAGCTCAAATAGTTTTGTATCCAGTTAATGTATACATGTCATTCTCCTCCTGAGTTGTCTCTAGCTGAGGAGCTCAGATTTTATAGTAAAACTTTTGTTCTTAGTTTCTAAATGCTTGATTTTGGCCTTTGAATTTCAGTTCATTTCTGTTACTCCAGTCCTCAAAGTTATCCAGTTTTTTCTAGTGCGATATCTTCCTCTGTTGTGATCACTTTGCTTTGTCGGTCCATCTCATAACCACAGATGTTTTCTGTGACATCTACATTAATCCAGATGCAAATAAGACTGATCCCAAGAGCAGTGCTTGAACTCCACTAGCTGCCTCTCTCTAACTTGATGCTTTTCTTTCAACATTTGATGAGAAACATCTGCACTTTGTAAGGTGACATGGAGACCACTGCTCCTGCAGTTCCTTCAGAACAATTAAGGGCAAATAAACAATATTAATATTCAGATTAAGTATAAAGAAGTATAATCTACTGTTGATGCTTCATCTGATTTAGAACTCAGATTAGAAGGCATCAGAAAGCCTACAGCTTGTCTCCCCTTTCATTCAACTTTGAATAAAGACTATGACAGTAAAACTAAAAGCCTTTGTGAGAAAGAAGGTTGTCAGGTTCATTCAGATCCAGAAATTCAAATACATCTTGGAACAGTAAGGCAGAAACCATACTAACTGCTTCAGTTTAATCTGCAAATCACAAAGCTGCATCAGAACTAGCAACAATTTATATAATTCTTTACAGTTTCGGTATACAAGGCAAGACATAAAGACTAAACTACCACCTACTATCTGCTTTCTCTCATTTCTGAGATTGTAAACTGTTTGAGGTAGGGCTAGTTTTAAGATTATTCTGTTTCCATAGTGCTTAGAAAAATGGGCTCTTATTCTTAGTTGGCACTATTGTAGGAAACACGATTTCTGAAGAAGTATGGACAAAAACTGCCCTGTCGTCAATGAATCATGGATAATAGTAATGCTTTACATATTTCCTCTTAGCCTCCACATTCTGTAAAGATTAAAAAAAAAACCACAAAAAACTTGCACTGTAAATAACAAAGTACATATATTTGCTGTACAAAGAGCAGTGTTTGGTTAATGTAATGACTAAATCCAATTCACAAATACACAAAAAATTTAGTCAGGTTTTAGAAACTATTTTTAATTCTTTCCATTGTACACACAAGCTGCAACACATATGATATGATATTCCTACATCTCTGATCTGTATAAGAGGAGAAAGGGATTTTAAACCCTATTCTTGATTTTCTGAGATTGATTAAAATGCTTCAGCACAGCTGAATTGTGCAGGTGTAAATTGTCTGTGTGTGGGAGGAAGAGACAGAATTGCTTCTCTTCAGCCTGATCTGACTTACACTGCAGCAAACAGCCTTTTCTCCTTTATGAAATGTGTGGTAGTCAAGAAGCATCCTGCTCCTCTTGTGATCTGGGGTACTGACAGAGTGTTTCCAGTTATTCATTCTAGATGGGAAATGCAGACAAGTACAATGCAGAACACATGGTTGGAAATGTGCTCTGGGTTTTTGGTAGAATTCTTCCATCGCTAAATCAGTCTTCTAAATGTCTGTGAAGTGCGCTTGTTCTTAAGCTGTCTTTTATACACAAACACATTCAGGCACGCATGCATGTATAGCCATGCACACATACACATGTGTGTGCACAGATATGCATACATATGCGTGAACACATATCTCAGTTGTTCCTGAAAAATGAAGCATTTATAAATTAATAAACCTTTTCAGCTATTTTTCTTCCATGATATTATACCTATTCGGCAGGCTTTGATGCTGCCGGTGTCAGTGTGTCTGCGGGGCTCAATGATCTGGGCTTCATTGCACTAGCCATTGAGTGTGCACACAGAGAAGAATAATCCAATAAAGAGTGGAAGCCCAATAGTGTTTGCAGACAGAAATGGGGGGTACCTACAACTATTATCTGTCCATTGCCTGGAGATGGAAAGGGAGACTAGACTGTAAGCGAGGCACCTAGATCATATGCTTGTTTATGTGTGTTGTATATTTTTTCCTGCTGTGATTCGCCCCAAGGTTGTACTGAGTCTCTGTGGCAAGAGCATGAATTGATTACAGATCTCTTGATTTCGGTCTAATATGTTAACCACACATTATTGTCCCACTGTTACTAGAAAATACGTACCTGAAAATGCTGTGTATCTGAGATTGCTGGGAACTGTTATTTGGCTTGACTGGCTATGAATCAATTTAGAACAATAAGAGTGGGCATACTAAAAGTGGATTAGTAAAGCATTTTGGGAAATTAAGACATTTTAAAAGCCCCAAGAGAGAATTGAAGAGCAAAACTTTCTTGGAAGTCAATGGAGAGAGCAGCTGATTGACATATATTTTATGGAGAACTCAAATCCACCTAGTGTGCAACAGCAATTGTTAATGTAAAAGCAAATAATCTTTGTTTTTTCAGTCACTTGACTAGAAAGAAACTTGCTGTTCACAGGGGACAGACTACAGGGAGAGCTGCAAAGGGTCATCCAGCAGAAAATACATTCTGAGGATGTTCTTTGGACTCTTTATCTTTTTAGATTCCTGTCAGTGAAGTCTCAAGGTATCATCTCTTTGCTGATATGCCCTCCTGAATGAATGTAGTAATTACCTCTATTAAAACAGCAAATACCATCTGAGCAGCACTCCTATAACCACAGTTCAGGTTTCAAAACAGAAAAAGGAAGTATATTTATCTTCAGGAATGAGGAGTCATCAAGCAAAACAGTCATTCAGCACATGTGTCTCTTTTTATGTCCCCTGATCTTCTGAAACCATCAGAAAGATTTTGCTGTGGTGTGTTTCATGATGTTAACGGTCCAATAGGATAAATGGTATTTGTTAAAAAGTTTTCAGAAGCCCAGGAAGAGACAAACTGGGATGAAGACATAGTAGAAAGAACCAAGGAGGGCATTTTTCTTGGTCTGGAGCTAAATCTTTTAGTACTTACAAGCTTTCAAAGATCAGCTTCTGTATTTTGCAGTGGAGAACTTGGATACAATACCTAGCAATAAGTTTTTGCTGGTTTTTATTAGTTTAGCATTTATGTAGTTAACATGGACTGTAACAGCCAGCTAGACTTTCAGGCAATAATTGTGTATGGCCTACTATTCCTGTATGTGTTTTCAAGTGCTATGTCGTATGACTCCTACTGGCAGGAATTTTCTGTCCTCCACTGTATTACTTTTCTAACAAATAATACAAATATTCAGACTGCCAAATATGCATATGCTTACATGTACATTTTCAGTTTTGCTTTTAGAAATGTTATTGTGTTTTGTATGGCTTACAAAAGGTGTGGCATTAAATTTCTGCCTGGTGTGAGAATGTAAAATTGTATTGCTGGAGAAACATTAGCTTATGGCAGCTGTAAGTGTATGTGAAATGTAAAGAAAACATATTCTTCTAGATTACAGAAAATATGCTCTTTGATATCTTCTTCTGCCAGTCCAGCAGTGCAAGGGACATTTCCGGAGGAAAGACGTTGTTACTGGGAATGTATAGTTTTGCAATAATTTTCTAACAAAACACTCTCTTGATCTTGTGATTGAGTTATAAGTTAAGGCAGCCCTGAAGTGATCTGACCTTGGGACCAACAACTTCAAGACTTGGGGAATGTAAAAGGAGCAGCATCTTGCCACTACTAATCCTCTGAACATTAAAAACTGCATTCAGCTAGGTTCAGCTAGATCAGGGTGTTTTTCCACTGTCCTTCAATCTTTCCACAACTCTTTTTCCTCCAATAATGTCAATGCTGTTGTTTTTTATTTTATTTTCTATTAGTAACAGAGTCATAATCAATGGCTTTCAGGATTGGTGAGCAGCTGACATTTGCTTTGGGATTACCCCAAACTGTCAGACCATTACCATCTCCTATGTTGGCCATGACCATATTTCACTGCTTATATATTTGCTAGCTACTGTATGTTGCTTACTTATATTAAATGAAACACATGGAAGGAGCTTTGCCAGCATCTTAATGAATCTTCTGAGAGTGATTCGCTTGTGGTTCAGCTGCCTTGCTGTAGCTCCCAGATCTTTCATTTTCAAATCTGCCACTTAGTTTTCCACAGACTTTTGTCATTTGCTCAAAGATAAGGCAAGGAAATGTGAAGTCCGAGAGTTGGTACATGTTGTTGCTTTCCAAATCCCACAAAGATTCTTCAAACGCTGTAGACCACAGCAAATTTCTTAGGCAAGTCAAGCTATTGTAAATGAAAAAAAATCAGATGCAAAAAAAGCTGATGTAAAATTATATATGTTTATGATTAAAATGCTCTCATGGTATACAGAAACACAGAATATATGCTGCTCTCAAGTTACTCACAGGATTGCTAAAGAAGTCATCCTGCTATTCTTAGAAACAGTTCTGAGAACATTTCTTTTGCTGTATGATCACAAATAAATCTTACTTCATCTGAAAACCCACAGAAACTCAGAAGCCTTTTCTGTGCCACCTTCGGATTGATCAGGATACCCCATTCCATGATTTTGGATGAATCACTGTATCTTTTTGAGCAAGATTGTTACTATCACATAACTACCACCCAGATAATAGAAATGATGCTCTCTCTTCTCATTGCTGACTGAATAATCACCAGCTGGAAAAAGCAGTAGCTGGTATCAGGCAATACACAAAAGGCAGGAGAGTCAATATTCATCAGCCAATGTGATGAAGAACTGAGCTGGAATATTTTTCTCTAGCTTCAAATGATTCTCTTTATTTTTAATATTACATTTTTAACATGAGACTGAGTAAGTGTAAAGTTAGTTATTCATGTGGAGGCTCTTTACATAAATCATGGTTCCCAGGCTGCACCTTACAAAGTGTGATCAGCATTTAAAGTAAAATCCCTTTCCTGATTGGCTTGTCTGCAAAAAATATTTTAAGGAGAGATCCCCTATACAGGATATGACTTCTTCTACTCCTCTTTGTATCCACTTGAAAGCTCTCTTTCTAGATTTCAAAACTGTCCCTGACTTGGCTTCATACTTTTCTGATTTTGTATTCTGTTCTTCCCATCTCATCCATTTCCCAGTTTTAGATTTTTCTCTCTTCTTTTTCTGCCCTTTTCTTCTGTGAATCATTCTTCCATGTGTACTACACATCCTTTCATCCAAACAAATGTGGCCGCTAACTCTTACATGAAAACTAGAATTGGTGAAAATTGGAGTAATGCTCCTGAAAAAGCTACAAATTTTTGTAATTTTCTTAATGGTTTCACTGAAGATCTTAGTTTCTACTTTAGACACACTTCCTTTGCAATATATTAGTGATTTAATATATTAAGTATGATATATAAATCTGTCAGGTTTTGTAATGAAAAAATACATGAATGAACAAGTTCCTAGCAATTAGAAAGAGGAATTATATCTTCACAGAGAACAGAAATGTCCACTAAGACTGGCAGGTACACTGGTGGTCCCTTAGACTTCTATCAGACTATTTGCATGAGAAAACCATCTCCAGTAAAGCCATGCAATCATACAGTGCAAAATATTCCTATGAGGCATCTGCCTGGGGTTTATTTTACCACTTCCATGTTGCGCTATTTTGGCATGACCATCATTAGGCTTTTGAGGTCTGAAACAACCCTACAATAAAATGCTATTTTTTTAGTGTAGTTATAAAACACTCACAGCATGAAGTCCATCACTGCCTCCTCATACACCACAAGTTAGGAAATGGTGTGGGATCACATTTGCCTGTTGCTATTTTCTTAATGTCGTTTGGGGTTTTTTTTCAGGGTTTGGTTTTTTTTTTTCATTTACAATCCTTGTATTTTCCATAGAGGAGGGTGAGCTACCAGAAACCAACACACAAAAAGCTATTCAAGATATATGAAAAAGTGGCAAAAACCCGAGAAGTCTGAGGAGACCAGTGCTATGGTCTGTGAGAAGTTGGCAGTGAAACACACTGATAAAAAGTAATGTTTGCCCATTCTTCTTCCTCATTTAAAATGCAGTATTAGATGCTATCTGAAGTTAGAAAACACACAAAACCAAATCTACATATGCAACTAATTTAATCAAAGGAGTGGGAGGGGTGACTAGAACAGATCAAATGCCAAAACCATACTTTGCCACAAGAAAAAGTATGGAGCTGGGAGTGGAGTGGGTAAAAAATTTAGTCCATATGGTCTAATTATTGATGTTCAATGCCTTTGTCATCTGCCAAGCACAGGGAAATGCAACTGGAAGTATGTTGTCCTGGCTGAACTTTCTGACGGTTGCTTTGCCCATATTTCTGTTTAAAGAGTGATAAATCACCAAGGACTACTGCATAAAAATGTTTTCTTCTTACTCAAGGAAAGGCTGTGCCTCCAGTCCCCTCCAATTATAGCTTAATATAGAGTCTATGGAGAGAAGGACAAGAGAGCATGGGGTGTTTCTTACTGTGCAGGATGGTCTGCTTGCCTATGGGACCTAGAGGGGTGCTTTAAGCAACATAATTTTTCTTTTGATCCTGGCAAAGATTCAGTAGTAAAACCACATTGTCCTTGCGAGAGCCCTTGGGTCAGGGTAAGCTTCCTGCTGACGGGACACACGCACGAGGCTGTGCTGAGCTTGCCCAGGGGAAGTGGTAGGAGTTCCCGTGTTTAGGGAGCTGGGCCAGGCAAGCTCTAGCAAATGGACCTTGCAGTTACGGAGGGACTGATGAGATATTCTTCCACTGACTGTAACTGTTTACAGTATCCCAAATTCTCTTGGATTATGAAATAAGGATTGTGAAACACAGGGGCAGCCCCTTTGATGCAGTTCCCCTGGGAGCAGGAAGGAAAAGTGAGCAGGAGGTACGAAACAACCTAGATTTTGTGGTTTTAGCTTTCAAATAGTGCTTAAATAGTTGATACCATTGCGATTAGTTCTCATGAGCTCCAACTTCAGCTTGAGAGTCGTGCAGCACAGAGACATTACCGCCAGTCTTTTCCTTGGGATTCAATTTGGCACAGGAGTGCGGGACGGAGGATGGAGGGGCCACGGGACCTGACTGCCTGGTAGCACAGCACGGGCCAGCTGCACTGTGAACAGCAAAGTGTTTGCCCTCCAGGTTGTCTCATTGTTCTTCTGGTACTTTGTCACATCTGCGTGGGACGAGTTTTTCCCCACTACAAGAAGTAAACTTAACTCGCAGTACTCTTACTACTCAAATGGGGTGAGGCATGCATGTGTAATATCAGCGCTGGCATTTTTTGAAAACTTTGTAGATTATGTTTCCTGCTGTGTTCAGAATTGTCATCTGCTCAATAAAACAGTTTCTACCTCTGTCCACCCCCCCCAGGCAATCACATTTGCCAATTTTCAAATCAAAATACTCCCGCTCTTTTGAGCTTCTTCCTCTTAGAAAAGCCATATCTAGTACCAGTGCTAATAAGTAGATTTAGTGCCAAGCTTCTGCTTGGTTCAGTCACACATTTTAATCAAACTTTCAGAACTGAGTAAAGCATTAAGCACACTTCCACTATTAATTTTTTAGTGAATTATTTAGTAAGTATAAAGCAATAATTGGCTACTGTGTCTTGTGACAGACAGCCTCCCCCTCTGCTAAGCTACAAATATGAGTATCGAAGCAGCCATCTAATTCAGACTCAGGTTGTTAATGTATTGTTATATGGAATTTTTTTTAGGTGGGCCAATAGCTGACATCTCCGCTTATGGGTAAGAACATTTTAGTCCACAAAAGGATTAAACATCCAGCTGATGTTTACGTGGATTTTACCAGCAAATTCAACAAGATCCAAATTAGCTCTCAAACAACCCCTTGGAAATCTAAGCAAATACACTTTTACTACCCAGATTTTTATCACTTCTGTGTTACTGGTTGCAGATAAGTTCAAGTCTGTGACAGGACAAGTATCTGTCATTTAGCCCTCTAAGAAAGGTGCTTGTATACAAGCTGGAATTTGCACCTCTTACTTCAGTAAAAACAGTATGAATAGCTCTGATCAGTGCAGGGAGCTATACTGTGCTCTAGAACAGTCTAATAAATTGCCAGTTTTTAGTTTTCAAATTAAACCTGTTTATTAGACATTCAAGAACAAATCTATATGCATGCAAAAGTCTCATTTTTAAAGGAACTCAAATAACTTAGAAATAACTTTGCTTACTAGGAAAATAAGCAAACCCCAAGCCATGAAAACCTGAAGTAACAAATGTGTTGCCAGGCTGAAAATATTCTAAGTTTGCAGGGAAATTTAAATATTGTCTATAACTTCATGGAAAGTGATTCAAGTATTACCATTATAGTTCTGAAAGTTTGCCCTTCCTCTGCATGAGTGTAATGAGAGTCAGATCTACATTGATGAGAATAATTAAATCATATGGTGATAATACAGTGAATAAACACTACCAAGAAAATCATGTAATTTCTTTCATTAATTCTGCATGGCATATTCTCTGGCTAAGTGTAAGAGTGTCAATGAAATGCATAACACCTTATCATGCAAATATTACATGTTAAATGAACTGAAACCTGATCATTTAATTAACAATTATTTTGCTGTATAAAAGACTTTAACTACATTTGAGTATATTAAAATATAGAGTAAAGATTTCCTAAGTTTTAAATCCACATTTCATGCAGCAAGCAGGGAATAACTCTGCTTGTGTGTCATACTATTATTCTGGAACTTCTGCTTACTAGCAAGGATCAGTCAGACTGGTTGTACTGTTAAGACTGAAGTGTTACAAATTTAGGGAGCCATTTGCAGATTGCATATCTGTGCATATTTACCAGTTTTCATCTTAATGTATGCATGTGTTTCTGTATACATACACACATGCATATATACACAGTAGAAGATCGGAGAGGAATGTTGTAAGTAACGTCATAAGACACCTGCATACAAAGAGAATGTTACCTTAAGGACGCTGCAAAAGCTTTATCTATAGGTTTGCCATAATGGAGGAGGCAGTGTTGACTATATTTTTTACAATGAGGATAGGAAAGTTCAAATAAGCCCCCTTAAGGTAGATTTAGGTAAGCTCATTGATGGAGTTTGTATGCTGTGGAGAGTTTATGCTCACTGTTAACTTGAATTAGCCTATTTTTAGTGCTGAGGAAAAGAGAATCAATGTAATTTTATCAAGTTTGGAATAGCAGCCTTCCCCGCTTAGACACAGATAATAAAGCACTGAAGGTAGCACAGTTACCAAGAGTTTCAGGAAGTGCTTAGTTTTGGTTAAAGGATGGAAAATAGGTTAACTGATTTTATTCATGAATGAAAACAATTTCAGGCCAGTAATATATCAAAAAACCAAAAGCCATTTTAGAGTTTCAGAGTACAAACAGTCATATTTTATAACTGAACGCAAATATATTGTCAGCTATTGCCTGGCCAATTACGTATTTCTGAAATGGAGCTTTACAATCACATTGCCCTACAAGAAAATAAATACAGAGTGAAAAGTTTTTCTTACTCTGATACCTGCCAGAGTCTCCAGCTTAGTCACTCTTCTTTCCTGAAGAGCAGCATTTGGCTGCTAATGTATTAGCACTTAATGTTATTTTTAAGAGTTCTGAAATACATCCTAAAAAACTGCTGCTGGTAACAGGCTTAGTTCTAAACAGAAACTCGCAATGGTACTTTCCTCTGGCAAAAGTCAAAGAACCAAGCTAGGTTTTGGTAATTCTGTAACCACAGTAACCAATGAGATTCCACACTGCTGTAAGTCAGTACAGGTTAGCTTTTGTCCAGTAACGCAACTTTTCTCAGGTCTGGGACCACAAACATTTGGGTATTCTTGGTACTCAGAAACTGGTATTTTGCACGTGAAGGACATAATAGTGCATAATAATAATAATAATAGACAAATGCAAAACATGCATCACTGACCTATGACAAAACATTTCCAGCACTGAAAATGGTTCCTGAGATGCATGGAGGTACAACTCTGAAAAGGCTGGAAGCTTGAATCCAGCCAAGCGGGACTCAGCACCTTCCTTGATGTTTTCCTTGTTGACATCCAGATACAAGGCACTCTTCAAACGATTTTCTTCTCAGTCCTGGGTGCTTTGGTGACAGCAATGAGCAGTGAACCTAGTGTCTCATAGTGTTCTTTCTGTACCCCTGTACCCATGCTATTATCAGTATTTCATGCTAGGCTTGTAAGATCTGATTTAGAATATTTGTACAGTCTCTTAGAATTCCCCTGAAGTTTTTATGCAAAAGGCATAGTGGAGATAGAAGTTACTTTCAGTAATGAAACTTATATGATGATCCTTTGATACTTTGAAACATGATTTCCTTCTACCTATAGTGTAAGTAAATTAAAAAGAAGAAACCAAGTTCTGACTTGTGTACTGACTACCAGGAGCACTTACAACTCAGAAATGTTGCTACTAACGAAAAATTAATGAAGCAAACGTTCAAATTTTTTCAAAACAGGATCTTCCTAAAGCAAAGTTAGTGCTAATAACTGATTTCAAATACATTCCTTTTCCTTTTTTCATAAGCATAAAATTCTTTCTAAACCCTAATTAATAGCATCTTTGGCCCAAAGCAACATGACAAATCATGAAGCTGCAAAATAAGTAACAGTAAAAAACCCCTTGTTTGTGTGTGAATTTGCACGTTTTATCCCACAGAGCATGTAATATAAGCAGAATAATACTTGCCCTGACTTTTCTTCTTGAAGTCTAGTTTGCCATTGCTCTTTATCTTGAGTAATGATTTACACTTGAACTAACTGAGTGCAGAGAGCGTGAAATAACATCTCCACATTTAGGAGCATTTTATACCCAGTTTAGGCTGGCATTTGTGCAATTGCTATGCAAGAAGAACAATGAGTGAAGCCCTTCAACTTTAAAAATGGAAGATTCAGCAAACTGTTGCTTATATGAGTCACCTTTACTCTGCTGAGCAGATTTGTGATCTTAATGACTCTCTGTGCCATCCTGAGAAAGCATCCTGAAGAAAAGCTATAAGGAAAGTAACTCCCACCCATTGCACCCCTACTTTGCAGGAAGAGAGTATGTATTACCTACAGTCACCTTGTCTGGACCTAGCTGGCAGGTTATAAACTGGACACGTTCAAATCCAGATTTGTCTTGCTACAACAAAATCCGTATTTTCAGGTTTGTTGTCCACATACATAAACCCAGCATTGGCAAGTAAATGTGCAGCACAGAATGGTTTTATTTAGCAAATCACTAATTTATCACTGGGACAAAGCCTATTGTTATCAACCAATTTGAGCAATTAGGCTGGTGACCTTGTCTTTGCACAGAAATGCTAGGTAAAGGACTTCTTATGCATCTCATATAGCATGAAAGGACAGGAAATCCAAAAGAAGAAGATCAGAAAATGTTTTAAATGCTTTTTAGGGCCAGATTTAACTGCTGACCTCTGACAATTTAACTCTCTAGTTACAGAAAAGCTATATTCTATATATATATTCTATAATAGGACAATTCTATAATTGTCCTATTTGTAAAATACTTTCCAGAATGACCTCCATGTAAATTGAATTCCCAAATCAATTGTTGCCTCCATATGAGCAAAACTCATCAGTTGAAATTGTGGCTTTTATTCTCAAATAGAAGTTTTCTATGCAGGTCATAAAAAGTTCAGTCCCAAATGAGAAACTTTTCAAAGGTTGTGTCCAGTTACAAACCAGTAATTTAGGTCAGCTTGACTGTGTGGCCAATTTGTAAGGCAAGATGATGCAAGGACTGGGTAACTGAGTTCACCGCAAAAATGGTATTTTTTTGAAAAGTAAGCCTAATTTTCCAAGGTTGGTTATTTCTGTATTTGTTGAATTATTTATCCTAGTAAAGAGCACTGCCCAGTCTAAGATTCTTTGGTTTCTTATCTACCCTATTCACATAATTGGCAATGACTGATTGTGCAAAGCAGCGAATGATTCATTCACTGTCCTGTGTTGAGAGGCATCTGCCGGAACTGCATGTTGCCTTTTAAAGTGGAGGTACTTTTTGGTTAAAAAATGCTTTACTTGACAAATTCCAGTCTTAATCCTACAAACATACATACCAAATGTGGAAACCTTTTAACTCCTCTGATATTTCATTTATATGCCAGATCACAGACTAAAGGTGAACAAGGGTATCCATTTTGCTGGAACTCATCAGATAGACTACTCTATGCCATACATTAGCTAGCAAGTATGTCTGTCACTCATGAATGGGTAATTACTGGGAGGGCAGCAAATGCGGTCCAGCCAGTTTTGACACCCACAAAAATGCTTTATTTTTGTGCCTATGATGAATGGCACAACAAAAAAGTTTCTTCTTTTCTTGTATGGTTGGCATCCTACTTCTTACCTTGATGAGTAAATATTTTACGTATCTCAAGCTTACAAAATATCCAGCTTTAAAAATCTGTTGCCTTACTACCTAAATAATAGCTTGGAATAGTTACTAGGCTGAGTCCAAAGGAGGTTGTTTTTTTAAACCAACATCTCTGAACAAAAGTCTTTTGGTTATATTCAGTGCAATCTTTAGGGTAATATGTTTTCAAGATCAAGTACTGATCATGTTCACTATAAGAAAACTCAGGTACTACAGAAACATTTCACTGGTTTGTCTCATAATACTTTACAGAGGAGTAAAGTTTAACACCATTTTATAGCTGGAGAAATATAGCTGGAGAATTATAGCTGGAGTGTGAGAAAGATAAAGTGATGAGACTGAGGCCATGAAAACAGCTAAGCAGAGACAGAAAACAGCTGAAGCTGTCTATGTTGCAGTACTTCAGCCACATTCAGGAGGGATTTATATCATTTTGGATAGAAGAGATTAAAACATTAGGTTCTGTTCTGAGTTTTGGAATTTTGAGTTGTGAGATCAGTCTCTAACTGATTTATGGTTATTTAATACTAGGCTATTTTTGGAACAATGAAAATATACATATTGTGTCTCATATATTGGCTAACACTGAAACATGCCTGAAATCACAAGGAAGAGAAGGTAGCTTAAGAGGGAGGTGAACACAGCTAAAAAAAAGTCTTTGTGTTTACTAAATTTTGGGGCTAGAATACAACCCAGTCCTACCAGAAGATGACAGGTTGCATTCTCCTTCAAATGAAGTGGTTCTGGAAAAGAACAAAGAGTAGACAAAGAAAAAACTTTTCATTCAGAGAAGTTAAAGGACCACTACTTGAACACCACATTCAGGCAGAGATGAGTCTGACAGGAACATACACACTTTCTGCCAGAGAGCTGTTTATGCCAAGTCTTTGGAAAAGGGAAAGCTGAAGATGTTGTAGCCACTGAAGCTACTCTCTGACAACCTGGGAATTCTCTTTACATAAAGCCTAGCAGCAGTTAAAACTGTTTTGTCTCACTAGAATAGTGCAGAGCTGCTAAGCTGGCCTAAGGGTCAGTGTTCTCATATCACAGATGAGAAATTCAGAGACTACTCAAACTATAACATCAAGTAAAGAAATGTGATTTGTAGCCTTCATAAATCCAGTCTTCTATTTAAAGAAGAAAAAGGCTTTTGGATTGATTAACCGTGCCAAGGAAGGATTTGAAAATACCAGAGTAGGAACCTCTACCATTGCTCTAGTTCGAAAAGATAATTGTTAAGTAAACAGAACTTTCAAAGCAAGAGCTTTGCTCTACATAGCAAATAAACACTTAATCAGGCATGTAAATGGAAGAGAGGCATGTCAGGTATTTTCTGAAGGTAATTTAGGGGCACTTAGGACTGCTGTTATGTGCTCAAGTTGGTACCCCTAGTAGATTTGTAGAAGTGGTCAAAAGAGATTTTGAGAAACTAGATAAAGGTTCTTCAGAGCTACACAGAAGACTGAAGATCATCCTGGAAATGCCAAAATTGCTGGGAAGTACTTCAGATTTATTTTTCCTTGATACTCCTGGAAAAAGGGGCTCTGATTAGTCTCATGTTTGAGGAACATGGAAAGATTCTTGCTAAAGCAGAAAAAGGTTAGTAGGAAAAATCACAGAAGCAGCTGTGTAATAAAGTATTGAGTTATGCATGCATATATTTGAAGTTCTATATTCAGAAAGAAAAGATGGCAATGAGGAACATGAGGAAGTACTGGGAAGAGGATGCAAATGTTCTGAGGGGAATTACTGTTGCTCATTTCTCTTCCTCAGCTGGTCGGTCTGCTTTCGGGTGAATTACTGAGAAGATGCGTCACAAGTTAAGTGTCTATCGCTGCAGGGATTCTGCTTAAAGGTGGACTTCACACATGTAATTTGCTCAGGTGTCTTGCTAGTGTAGGGATGGTTAGGAAAGACGGGGTCCTAGCTGAGCAGGAAACGTAGCAGCACGGGGACCGGCAATGCCGTCTGGCAGGGGAATGCCGTACCCTTCTACCTCCCCTCTTCCACACAATGCTGCTGTCTGTGGGTCCGCCACGGGTTAGCCAGCTGACACAGGGCCCCCTTCACAACTGGGGCTCCATCAGTTTTTGGGTACTGTTACTGCAGAAGGAAGCAACATGGGTGTTCTCCATGGAAAGGACTAAATGCACTTGTCTGGTAGTTCTCTAGTCAAAACACAGCGTAAATTCACTTGGGCAGCTGAGCTTTGACTCCTGGAAGCCACTTCATCATGTTCTGTCCCCTACCATACAATTCCTGTTTGACAGCGGTCACCACCGGTTTCCATGAATACTTAACAGGATGCAATTTAGATCTTTTTTCTTATGTATACACTGAACATATTTAGAATAATCACACTACTGATTTCTCTCACCTTCTTATTTCAAATATTGTGAAGGAAAGTGATCTCACCTCCAAAATTGGACAAAATTTGTCCATCTTATATTTTTTCAAATTTTGACTTATCCATCCATAAAAAGAAATTAATTGCAAAACTATCAGAATTTTCTTGTTAACTATTCACATTTCCAAATGGAAATAAATTGTTTTTAGAGACTGTCTCCCAAATAAATAAAGTTAAATTCAGTGATAAATTGAATGAGATTTTACACATCTCTTCAAACAAAAATATCCTTTGTACAAAAAAGTGAATAATGAATATAAAAAAGAGCAGTTAGAGTAGACACAAACATTTAAAGCCAGGCCGAGACCTAAGGCCATACGGTAAAAGACATGTACCACCAATGTAGGATAATTCAGTGGTTCTTAAAATTACAATCTATTATAGTGTGCCAATCATTTTCTAAATCTGTCATCAAAACCACATACCTTACGAAGCGAACTTTTTTTTTATAAGGCAGCAAACCTGTTATTTTCATGACTTAAAGCCATATGGTCTCTCTCAGACTTTCCTCTGCAGCACAAATTCACTTGTAATATTGAGATTAATTCTCTGTTCAGTAAATGCTTGTGAATCACACCTTTATCCGTCTGCCATCCGTGTCAAAGAAGTGGCACTCCTGTATCTACAAACATTTCATTCACCTTGTTTTTTTGAGTGCTGCTCTCAGACTACATTTTCCACAGATTTTATTTTTATTGATTCTTCAGTTTCACGTCTGTCTGTCTCGTGTTCAGTCTCTTGCGGTGGATACATTAAAATGTGATTGTAATGGGTGAAGTCACCAGACTGCTGACCTGATTCAAGGTAGATTTTCTGTGAACAGGCCAAATGATCCTATTTTAATAGACAATAGATCACAGCTTGTCCCCCCCAGTACTTCTTTGCATTGCCATTAAGCAGTTGTGCTTGTAAATATGTAAATACTGCTTTACATTTTGTAATTAACTTTATTCTGACAAAAACTGATTTTCTGTCCACGTGATAATGATGTCCTCAGGTTGTTTGCAAAATAGTTTATAGAAGACAGTTCTGTGTTGAATTTTGATTCTTTTTAAAGCATATTTTGGCAATGGTGAGTACATTACAGTTTCCAATCTCACACTGAGTGAAATAGGTAAGGTTGCTCTTTAGGGAGGAGACATTCCTTTTCTCTGTGTGTTTGTGTGTGTATACAGAGCCTTCCATAGTCCTTGGTGATGCCAGTCTGATGCTGGAGCTCGCAAAGCCAACTGTATAATGAGAATAATATGACACTGGGAGGAGAATAAGGAACGTAAGCAACAGTGTTTTATGTTCCTGATGACGTGTAGTTTTTAATAGATACAGGTTGAAACTAAATTGGCACCACACTTAAAATATCCCAAGACCTGTTCTTGTTCCTGTTTTCAGAGATCTTGCTACTGTTACGATAGCAGCAGAAACTACTGGCTTTACTTCCCATGGTTTTTTTTTTTCTTTTTGCTATGTAAAAGGCTGCTGACATTTCAAATGACAAATCTAGTTTCCTCCAGTTCTCAAAAGAGGAAGCCTGACTTCAGTGAACATGTGAATCAGATACTGCTGCCAAATGGAAATGGTGTCCTTTTGGGCTAAATCTTCAAAGAAGGATCCTATATTAGCAGCACTAAGCTTACTGCACATCTTGAACACAAAGCCAGATAATGACCTTCAAATCTGAATATGCGAAGGTACCTTTACAAGCAGGTCTCCCAACTCCCACAAGAAAAGGGGGTTTGGCAGCCAAAATAAGGAAGTTCTGTAATCACTCCCATGTCCATTAGACAAGGAAAAGCTGCACAGAGGTAAAAAAAGGCAATTTAGGTGGGTGGTAAGGTGGGGTGAGTATTATTTTTACCTGTCCTTTCAAGTGCTGAGAGGAATCACTGGATAGATAAATTAAGTCACAAGCCACAAGGATCATTTGGTGACTCTTTCTACTTTGTTAAGGCTAAAGTGGCAGGGAATTAGGAGTTCATTTGAAAGTTTGTGAATTTTTTGGTGAATTTTTAGAGATAAGGCCACCCATTAGTTTCACAGACAAAGCCTCTTGGTATTTGAAGAGGGAAAATTTCCCTTGTTCTAGTGAAACACTGCACTGTTTCTCTCTTATTTCTCTCTACAGGGTTCTCTTTCACAAGCTTTGCTATGATTGGGATGCAAATTAAAAGACAGGGTGGGGAAACATAAATTATGACCTAAGGCAGAGAAATTTAAAGCAGAGAGAAATTTAATCATGAGTGTAAATAAAAACAAGGCAGTATAAATAAAAGTGGAGGTCACATCTACTCAGCACAGTCACTGTTATTTTTATTGTGGGAGTGACAAGGGACTCCAGCAGAAGCACAGACTCCCACTGTGTTCACTGCTGCTCAAAGACAGAATGTAACAGGTATCTGCCGCCAAGAGCTTCTAAGTACAGCCTAATTTTATTCAGCATCTTTACAGAAGAATGTGTTCTAAAAGAAAGTCATGTTTCTTTGAAAGAGGGAAGACACCATAGAATATTACGTACTGTCACAAAAGGAATTGTGTCAGAAATGCTTTCACTGATTCCACTGCAAAGAGAACAAAATTATATTTATATCTTTTTCACATAGATCTCTTTAGAGATCATGTTATTCGCAGTTCTCAGGAAAGTACAGACTTTCCCAACCCCCTTTTGAGAAAACCATGTATAATTATGGAACAGCACTGAGTGGCCTTAAAGCAGAAGTGTCCAGTGTGTTCTGAAAAAACTATATAATGTTTAGAACACTGTATGAATCATCTTTATTATCACAAAAGGAAGCATCCAATTAGAAACAGACATCTGAAATTTCGAGTGAGGGCATGGTAGACCACCGAGATTGGTAAAGTGAGGAAAAAGCATAATAACATGCTTGTGTTAGGCTGGTATACTATTTAGTACCAGCGCAACTGTGGGTCAGAAAAATGTTACTTGCTAAATAATATTTTTGCTTTAGTGGTCTGGATACAGTTGCAAAGTAACTGTGAATGACAATCTTGGCATATAAATGGTTAGCAGATATGACAATCTTGGCATATAAATGGTTAGCAGATATTCAGTCCAGAATTTAAGCAGCTGTCTGGTGCAACCCGATATATTTTGTAAGTAGTTTTCCATACAAAACGTTGCAGAGAAGGCTTTACAGCTAATCATCCTTTGTATATGCATACGCAAGAGGATACCAGTTGCAATATAATCCATATTTGGCATATAGAGACATAGTATAGGCAGAGGCCAATGAATTAGGATCTACTGTAAAAGCAGACACTCGTAAACAGCAGCTAATTAAGAGTTTATCAGCATGTCACTATGCACAACAAATCCTAATATTTCAGTAAAGCATAATAGTGTGTGCAAGCTCAGCTGTCATATCTTACCAGATTGGAGGCTTATGTGAGGTGAGGACATGACACTGCACACAGCACTGTGCTGTATGTGGGAGTAGCAGGGTAGAGTATGACAGGATGGTTCTGCTGTAAATCCTCATCAGTGCTTACATTTTTCAGAATTAAAACCTTACAAAAATGCCTACTCTTTACAACCTTTTACCATTAGTAAGGTAAGACATTGGGCTCTTTTTCCTAAAAACAGAAAGTAAGAGCTAAGTGTAAGGTATTAATATGAAAAAGCATCCTACATTATCAGAAGACAGCTGCTTTCACAACACCAAAGCAGCAGCTGAACAAAGGAACAATGTCATTAACTGCTGCTGGACATTCAACAATATGCATATCGTGTGATTGTATGAAGTATGTAAGCACATCATTCTTTCGGTGGGAGAAACATGGCAGAACTAAAGTGGTACTTGTTATGCCAATATGAAGAATACTCTCATTTCCTTCCGTTTTCTGTTAGTCCTACAGAACTCCCATTTTCCTCACCACAAAGTAGCAAAGATTGCACAGCAACGATATGAAATGAATGCTTTCTATTTAATGCTTTAACTTGTGATCCCTCCATCGTGATCACAAATTGTGCAACTTAGGCCTCATTCAAAGTCTCACAGCTTTGCAATATTGCTGAGGGGTCAGCTGGGAGAGGGTCAAAATATCCTAAATGGTCAGACTTCAGTTTGGCAGCGGGAAGTCTGTAACTGTCTGATATCAGTATCATTAGAAAAAGTCTTGTTTCCAAGTCTTCCAGATCTGTTTTCTTAGGATCAGAAGAAGATTCATTACTCATGCTTGAAATCTTTCAAGCAGACAGCCTGGCTTCTGGATTGCCAGGGGCATTAAACAGAAAGCACTGCTGAAATCCAGAAACTCTGAGAGAATGGGAAGAACCTTTGATCTGGAAAGCCTGCTTAAAGAGACTGTCCTTTCTGTCAATGCAGAAGGTAGACCTGATAGAGCCATTTGCTTTTTGAAAAGGGGAAATGTGATTCTGAGCTACATCAGAATCCAACTGACTGTAATTTTAATCCTTCCAACATTTATTAACAAAGACTGTTTACTATCTTTGTCAAATGCAAGTAGTGGCCATCAGATGAAGATATTAAGCAGCCAAGTTCAAAGCAGAATGGATAGTAGACCTGTGGAACTTGTTACCAAAGCACACTGTGGCTGCAGGAAGTTTACAGGATTTCAGGGAAATGTTGGCTAACTGAGAGAGATCTGTTGGTGGATTACTGAACAAACGGTATCAGGTTTAGGAAGTCTTCCAATCTGAAAGAATCAAGAGGCTGGGAGAGTAATAGAGAGTACACGTTTGATGCTTTTTTAATGGATTTTATGCATCTAGTTACGGACATTGTTGGAGATAGAATATGGGGCTAGACAAACCCCAGGCTTTTCTGTTCTTATGTAATGAAATCTCTGAATTACAAACTGCTGGTTATCAGGATCTTCCAAGTATCAGGGAATGTTGACAATATACTCATCCTGTTCTTACATTCTTCTGTAGGTCCCTGCTGTTCACCAGTGCTGGAGTCAGGATGTGGGGCTACACGGACCTTCGGATCTAGTATAGCTGTCCTCATGCTCAAGAACAGCAATCTAATTCAGGGTACTACTCTTCCAGTCACCTTTTTCTATCGAGACTGTTCAGAGGCATCTTCTGGCATATCCTACTACTTTTCATCTGTCAAGTAATCTCTGTGGGTAATTCCAGAAAAAGGAAGCAAAACCAGAGTATTTAGGAGAATGACTGTGATCGTGGCTTGGTTCCACAGCTGCAAAGCTTTGAACCCCCCCCCACTATTCACAGTCTCACAGAATATAAGACCATTACAATTGGTCTCAAAAATTTTAAGAACAGTTGTTTATATAAACAACCCTTTTATCTTCAAACAATGTCTTTTGGTCTAAATACTGCACCTATGATCACAAATTTCTGCTTATTATGTGGCTTAAAATAAATAAACAGAGGACAATAGAAAAATTGCAGTAGGCCCTTTTGCTTAATTTCCTGAAAATACAGAAGTGGCTTCTTGGTGGGACTTTCCAGACGTATGTACTCAAGTCAGTTTTCTCTGAAACCACAAAAATGTCTCAAAGTTTATGCCTGTTTGTAATTGTACATTTTAGAACATTTCTGATTCTCTGTTAGTCAGAACTTGATGAAATATTACAGGAATGTGTGCTGCTTTTTTTTTAATGCTAAAGCTAACAAAGGATGATTTTCAAAAAATATCCAAGTCAGGCATCTAAGCTCTTTTTCCAAAGTGACTTTTCCATTCAGAAGCCTAAGTTCCAATGAAAATTAGTCATGTATTCATGAGATGTTTAATCAAGGAAATAAATGTTTTAAGTAATTAAATAGGACTGTTTTCACACTGAAATGTAAAGTGTCATCTAAGGTCACCAACTAAACTTGTAGAAAAGGCTTTTTTCTACCCATATTAGTACTGCATGCAAAATATACGGAAAAAGGTCTACAGAAATTACCAGCATGGGAATTTAAAACACAATTTTAAAAATGTCAGAACAGAGAGACTTGGTTTTTCACTGTCCTTTACATTATGAAATTTATTAACATCCGTGCTTAAAACCACAGTGACTGGGAGTAAAGGTTTCCAAAGGTCCATGGTGACTTTTAATGACTGTAAGCAACAAGGTAGCAAGTGTCCAATTTCAGCATCCTCTACATATCACTGCTTTTTTAATTCACTGGGTCATGGTGGAACATGGCACTTCCCTGATCCAATGAGGTCTATGTATTTTACATGCTGTCCATGAACATGTTTCAAGTAAGTTGTGGTCGCATTTTTCTAGTTTCATGTCAGACACAGTAAATCTAAAATGTGTCAAACTTTGTCCTCAACATGTAAGAATCCCATTCTGTATGCTCAAAACAGCAAGTACTCTGCAATGTAACTGTTTTTATTAGTCATATGCATTTATTATTTCATTGAATATATGTAAAGATTTTGCAAGAAGGCACAATAAATGTAGTTTTACTGAAGAGGCTGCTAAATTAAGTGGGAGGGATTTATTATACTAAATGTCTTTGTTCACTAGTTTGCTCCTGTAGTTTGAGTATGTGCTTTCTAGAAGTTCTTTTCATATTGACCCACTGAAAGGAGTTCCTGGATTCCTTTACTGAAAATGTATTAGACCATGAAAAAAAATCTTGAATTAAATGGGAAAGAGGGAGAGTGTAGGTAAAACTTCAGAACCATGGGGCTATGCTGTGGAAGCACGTAACAAGTGGCACTGGTAGGGAACATTAAAATCCCTCAATCTAAGTGAGTCTGCATATGAGTTTATACATAAATGATACAAAGACTGAGTTTCTAGTTTTCAAGAGGATCACGCAGAAGACAATTTCTCAGTAAGGGCAGGAAGAAAGGAAGGAACTATGAGCCAGGAAGGAGAGCCATTAATAGCTTTTTTCTCGAAATAGCACAAGGGAAATGGCAGCTGAGAGAAGGAATTAAGTCTAAGAAGCTTTCAGGAATTTGCATGGGAATTGATCAGTTGTGAATGAATGTACTTGTCAATTTTTGGTACAACTTAGCAGAGGAAGATGTAAAAACACAGTTGTTTATGACTCTGATAATGTAGGAGTGCTTACATTCATTTTGCTATCTTAGCTCTTGCTAGCTATCTGTAATTGATGATAAAATTCCAAGTAAAACCTGAGTAGAAGGTCAGGTCTTAGGCCAGAAAACTTGAGCCATTTTTGTAGATTACAGCTGCAGTCCTGTTTTTAAGCATTTCAGAACATATGGCTCAGATTTTTGGCTATTTTACAAATATCTTGAGAGTATTTGCTACAGAAATGGTCTAGTTCATCTGTGAGGTGAAAGACAAAAGAAAGTTTACTCTGAAATTCTGAATCTGAAGTAATTAAGAAACAGATAATCTGCCTCCAGAAGAAGACAGTGCAAGTTGGTCTCGTCTAAAATGAAAAAGGACGGATTTTCCTAAATTTGCAAAAGAATGATTATTCAAGTCTATACATTTTTCGTAGATGTCTTGACAGAAAACCGTTCACAGCTGTTGATGTTAGATTGTGACCTCTACATGCTCGCTTAAACAGGGAAGCAAGTAGACTGATGAATGGATTTGTATTTGAATAGCTAAGAAAGAGGTGGTTCTTAAATACAAACTTTGAAAATATTAAAAGCGGAGCCTCTTAAGGAAGTGTTGGGAAAATTCTGCAGTACAGTGGGTATGTAACACACCTCAAGGATTTCCGGGAACCAGACTTGTGTACTCCTTGATGTTTCCTATATGGTCTTCATAGAACAAGTATTTCTGTGACTTAGCTTTTAGTCACATATGTTTACCACTTCATTGAAGAATTCCAAAAATTTTACAAGAAAGCACAAACAGGATGCTATCTGCACATGTAACATCCAGGAATTTGTCTCTCCGCATAAAAGCCTGCCCTAATAATTTTTGATAATGCCTACCAATGGCTAGACAGAGCAATACAGAATATGTCAGTAAATATGAAAGTCTTACCAACGTTATGTTGCATGCTCAGTCTTAAGCTGCTAGAATCAAGATTTTATTTCTCTAATATGTAAGGTGTGGCCATTTATTCCTATATAAGATGAATATGAATTGCTACCAAACCAGACTTTCACTTTGATCCCTGAACGCAGGAATCCATAATGAATTTTTGCTCCATCTATTGTTAGGTTAAATTTCCCGTCAATCCATATTGGAAAGTGTTTATTCAGGGAGGGATAGAAGGGAAACCTCTAGATCCAAACTAAGGCAGCTTCTAATAGATCATTCATAGAGATGACTCTATGAATTTGTAACCATCCAGACCTGTAGATTGTGCAAGGCAAAGTGAAAGAGACCCTCAACCTGTGAAGACAAAACTTCTTTGAGGGCACTTGCATCCATCTTTACCACCATGCTGGTGAGTCTTCTTGGTAGCAGCTGCAGAGGTAGCTTCAAGGAATATTATACTTCTGCTCTGCGTTATCTTCCTATTAGTTTTTTATAGAGAAATCCAGAGAGGATTGTGAGTCAGAGAACAGCTGCTTCCTTGATTCGCCTCTTCCTGTTCTCACTCAAAGGCTGCTGTACGTAAGCAGAAGGGCATCAGCGGGGTCACAGGCAGGGAGGAGTGGAAGCCATGCCTGGAAATAAGTACTGCTTTCCTCAAAACACAGGCAGAGAGACAGTTAAAGATACCTGCTTCTTTTTCTATTAAATTCAAAGAGGAATTTAGTTTGAGTGCAGCATAAATGTTCTTGGACACTGAATAATATCCCAATTCCAAAGTAAGAAAGTAAGAGGAAATAGTGTGATTATATCTAATGACTCCCACATTTTAAAATATCTGTGAAAATTCTTGACACAGTAATAAGGAAACATACACTAATTGTTCAGAATTAGAAATTGTCTAAAAATCTTCACAACAATCTGTGTTAGAGTTTATATCCCACTCAAAATATGATTTCCCTATGCTTCACCAACACCTGGAATCTAGCATGTATTTGACTACCCGTGGTAGGCAGAATTGTTTAATTTAGCTTTCTATATACAGCCTGTAGGTTAGGAACAGCAGACAGTACTCTGCAATTTTAGTGATTGTTGTCTGTTTACCATAATTACAGAGATATTTTAAACTTCCACATTTTGTTGTAGGCATAATATTAGGTAGGGAATAGCAGCAGAACATTTTGAGTAATCTGTTATTGTGGACACATCCTGAAGACTAGCTGATGCTATATTTAGTCACTATGTGGTTAACTGTGACTAGACTGAGGATGTTATTTTTTGTTTTGTGTTTGAAGTTGCAAACGTTGATTTTTGCAGTCTGAAATTGCTCAATTACAGAAATAATAATCTCAGTTTTAATTCAAAGCTGTACATATGCACACACACACACACAGATTTTTCCCTTTACTTTCTGGTGACTAGTTTATGTTGCTGTAGCTCAATGTAATTCAGTTAAGTTTCTCTTGAAGCAAACTAGCTGAACAATATAAAAATAAAAATTCACATCTGACTCCAATATAACCTTTATTAAGGATATATCCTTAATATATTCTTTACATATATGTATACAGATCCAGATTCTGTATCCTGATCTTGTTCCCCCTAAATAGAATCAGAGAACACTCTAAAGGAACAGAAGTTTAAGAAAAACATACACAAAAGTTATTCAGCAGGTACATTTAAAATTATAAGGCTTTAAAAAAGACCTATACAGCTTTAAAAAAAAATCTTTTTAAATTGGAAGTATTCCTAGCTGCAACCTGATTTAGCATTTTGGTTAAGCTGTGACTGCCATAACCTCCTCTTAGTTTTGTGGCTACTGTAAGTAACAGCAGCAATTGCAGCCCCTGTTCGGGGAAGTTCAGGAATTCCTTTTCTACAGGATCAGGAGCCCAGAGACACAGAGGGATAGGGAAGGAAGCCGAATTGTGCTGTTTCCTCTGCACAGGACAATACGGTTAGTAAATTATAGGCATTATTTGCAAAAAGCATAGGTGAGCTGTGAAACAATTTAAATTGATTTTGGGCTAAGGCTAAAGTTCTGTTTTTATCAAAGATTCCATTTATTGCATTGAAGCCACAAAGGTACGCTGAAATTTTGTGGCTAAGGTTTACTGAGGTGTGCGATTAATAAGTGTTTATATAGTTTTGTTATATGTGTGGAGCCTACACCTATATAACGTCTTATTTGTTTCTATTGTAATTTTTTGGATTTTTGATAAACAACATGGTTGCTCTTAGTAAGAAGTACAACATGTACCTTTCTTAGGACACAAAGGATCACCCACAAAACCTCTGGCTTTCAAAAACAGAATGCAACATCAAAAAACTTAGAGAAATATTAATTTTACAGCCATCAGTCAGTGCTTCCAGGTATTATTTTTCCCAAGTTCGTCATGACCTCTCTGCAAGAAATTCCCCTTTCTGCTTCTCTACCAGTAGAATGGTTCACAGGGATGCTTCCTAATCCACATCAGGCAAAACCAGGAGGTAAATTCAAGTGTTAGCTAAAGTAGTCTGCCTGTTTTTAACATTGTGAGTTAGGGAGTGCTCCAAGGAACCTCTCCACTGACAAGCAGTGAGAACCAGCAACCTTAAAAACAAGAGTGGTGATATAAAATCTGGAGATATAAAATCTACTTAACAGCATAAGAATTGCAAATTGCTCCTGTCCCTTTCAAAAGAGTACAAAAGAGTACAGGTCTGCTGTTTAAGTCACATAGGTACTCCTGAAAATTTTACCCTTTGTTAGTAGGAAATGATCCATGTTTCCAGGAGATCCGAGCATGTTAATTATGGGAAGATCCTAGGCATTTCAGGAGCACACCTGATGTTTTCCAGCTTATAGTATGTACTCAATTCAAAGGACCAGTCTAGAGATAGTCTGAAACAGTATCCCTTGAAATACACACAGTATTTCAAATGTTGTATTCTCCATATCCCTGCTCCTTTTTGCACCGCCACTTACTGGTAGCAACTTTAGCTCTGAACAAATCAGAATTGTGTTGTCAGCTTTCTTTCAAAATGCAATTTAGACAGTTGTTCCACTGCATTTGTTTCAGATTTATGCCATAACCTTTTCTTCCTCATCCATATGCCTCTAGCCTCTTTCAGGTACTCATGAACCCTGTGATCTTTGGATGTCTATCTCTGCTCCTAATCAAAACAGTCAACTGTTTAGCAAAGACTATGGGGCATGCTCACAGACCTTGACTTTAGGGATATGTAGGGCTACTCTTCCTCAGTCACCTACATTAAATGGAGGGACAAGGCCTCAGGAGTGAGGACTGAGGATGATAAATTGACTAGAATTGTCAGCTGTTGAATGTCAAAATGTCAAATGTCAACCCCATATTACGTACAGATGAGAAAAATCTGCCTTCTGAGATATTCATAAACCTTTCCACATGCCAGACAAAAGAGCGCTCTGTACTTTCAGACAAACCTGCAGTAATCATCCTAAACTGCTTTGTAAAGTACAGGTAGCTATAATTATCCTCATAATACAACTTGGGTAAACCAAGGCACAGAAAGATTTAATGATTATTTGAAGATACAAAGCATGTCAGGATCAGAAAACATGGTTGTTTGACTTCCGTGTATCATTTGACCCTCTTACAATGCATACCCTCTCAAGGCAAAAATTATATTACAGTAGGTAGGACAAGAATACAGTTTTAGCTAAAAAACATTATCTGGCAAAGAGTCAGTATTAATCATGATTAATACTGCAGCCACCCAGATCCAGCTGTACCACATTTCAATCTAAGATAAATAAAATCTTCTTCCTATATTATGTGTTGGCCATACCCATACGACCTTGTAATGATCCCCTGTGCTGTTCAGTGGCTTATATACACCTTAGCAGAATCTCGTAGAATCACAGAATGGTTGAGGTGGGAAGAGACCTCTGGAGATCATCCAGTCCAACCCCCTGCTCAAGCAGGGTAAATTACAGCAACAATTACAGTTGCTCAGGGCTTTGTCAAGGTGAGTTGTGAGTATCTCCAAGGATGAAGACTCCATGACCTCTCTGTGCAACCTGCTCCCTGATAAAAAAATTTTTTTCTTATGCGTAAATGGAATTTCCTGTACTTCAATTCCTACCCATTGCCTATTGTCCTTTCACTGAGCACCACTGAGAAAAATCTAGCTCTGTCTTTTTTACTTCCCCTTGCCCCCAAGTATTTTTAGACATTGACAAGATGCCCCTTGAGCCTTCTCTTCTCCAGGCTGAAAAATCCCAGTTCTCTCAGCCCTTCCTTGTATGGCAGATGCTCCAGTCCCTTAATTGTTATCATGGCCCTTTGCTGGACTGGCTCTACTAAGCCCATGTCTCTTGTATGGGGGACCCTAGAACTGGACCTGGCACTCCAAATATGGCCTCAGAAATGCTTAGAAGAGAGAAAGGATCACCTCCTTTGGCCTTTTGGTAATGATCTTCCTAATGTAGCCCAGGATGTTGGTTGTTGGCCTTCTTTGCTGCAAGGGCACATTGATGGCTTGTCTTCAACTTCTTGTCCACCAGCATGCCCAGATGTTTTTCTGCTAAATTGCTTTCCAGCCAGTTGCTCCCCAGCTTGTACTGGTGTATGGGGTTATTTCTCCCCAGATGCAGGAGTTTGCACTTCCCTTTGTTGAACTTTATGAGATTCCCATCAGTCTGCTGAGATCTCTCTTAATGGCAGCACAGACATCTGGTGTATCGTCTGCAAAGTTTCTGAGGGTACATTCTGCCCCATCATCCAGATCATTAATGAAGATGTTAAACAATATGGGGGATTAGCACTAATTTGTATGACCACACTATGACAAAGATTAGTCTGGAAGGGGCTGCAATGGATTACAAAAATCTGCTTCTGATCGTGGTGAAAAACATGATTTTATAATTGCTTCCTAAAAAAGGTGAGATGGTATAATTTTTCTACACCATCCTCCCTTTTCTCCTTTTCCCTCCAAGTAGGAAAACTCAATACAGTCCCATTCCTATCTGAGCGACCTTCTTCATTTTTCCTTGTAGTTGTTCTTTTTCATGGTCCATCTCATTTATTGCACTTGGCCAGCACGCCAGTGTCTACCAGCTGCCAGCTGTTTAAAGAAAATAAAGAGAAGAGGCGTCCATACTAAACCGTTTCTCTGTCTTTCATGAAAACAGTTTGCATTCTGCACAAAAAATTCATTCGTGGTGTAAGGGCATTGACGTCAGTACTGTTACACCCAGGATGATTTTGGCCCTGCATATCTATTATGCAATACTTTCAGATGCACAATTCTGTGATGAACAAATGACTGCCAGATGTGAGAGTAGTCTTTTCTCCTTTTTTTGAGGTCCATGAACAATTCCTCATGTGTGGACTGTAAATTTTCTCAGTGTATGTATGTGTATATACTTTAAGAATAATTCTATAGAAAATATTTAAAATGGCAACACAAGAAAGAACAAAAGAAACCCTACATTTATTGCTCTTAAAAAAATAAAGTTCTTATAACGTCCTTTCATACATGTGATACAGGCTCCTCTTTCCTTCCTGTCAGGCAGAAACTGGCAACTTCTACCAAAATACTGACCACATCCAGCTTTGGGAGAGAAGCCCCTGGAAGAAACAGAAGATAAAACTGGTATCTTGGCCTTCTCCCAAAGTCATGAGTGAATGCTGTATAAAGAGACCTGTAGTTAAAGATGATAAATGTCACAAGATGTGTGGAAGAATCCAGTGGCATGAAGCTGTCCATCAGCTTTCCAAGTATATCCATAATATTTTTCAATGAATCATAGTAAAAAAACATGAAGATTTCAAAGCTGTATTTCTGCATTTAAGCATCTAAGTAAGGGCCTAAAAGTCCTGCATATTCATTGTTCCTATGGATTTAATCTTGATTTCATGAGAGTAGGTCACTGCAATGACATGCTTTGCAAGGATACTTCACTAAATACTGTTTTCCTGCCCTTAAGTTGATTTCTGCCCTTTATGACAAAAGTCTTGGATTGCTGGTTCTTCTTGAAAAGATCTTCCCACCTAAACAGCTCACTTTACACCTGCTTCTTTTGCCTACTGTCTAGGATCCTAATGCTACTGATACTGCCTCCAGCAGTTTACTGCAGAAAAGAAATAGTGCAAGTGAGGAAAAAAGTTCCTTCCAGATCATGTTCTCACTGCATTTTATTGAAATCTCATCTTCTATAAATGTGGGTGATAAGTAGAAAACATTTCTTGCTTTATTTTTTCCTCTATTTTTATTTGTTCTTTGTGCTTGTATTGGGTTTGCGTGGCAAGGTTTTGGTAGCGGGGGGGCTACAGATGTGGCTTCTGTAAGAAGCTGCTAGAAGCTTTCCCTGTGTCCGACAGAGCCAATGCCAGCCCTCTCTAAGACGGACCTGCCGCTGGCCAAGGCTGAGCCCATCAGCAACAGTGGTAGCGCCTCTGTGATAACATATTTAAGAAGGGAAAAAAGTTGCTGGGACACAGAAGCTGAGAGAGGAGTGAGAACATGTAAGAGAAACAACCCTGCAGACACCCAGGTCAGTGAAGAAGGAGGGGGAGGAGATGCTCCAGGTGCCGGAGCAGAGATTCCCCTGCAGCCTGTGGGGAAGACCATGGTGAGGCAGGCTGTCCCCCTGCAGCCCAGGGAGGTCCACGGTGGAGCAGATATCCACCTGCAGGCCAGGGAGGACCCCACGCCGGAGCAGGTGGATGCCCAAAGGAGGCTGTGACCCTGTGGGAAGCCTGCACTGGAGCAGGCTCCTGGCAGAACCTGTGGCCCCATGGAGAGAGGAGCCCACGCTGGAGGAGGAGCAGGTTTGCTGGCAGGACTTGTGACCCCGTGGGGGACCCATGCTGTAGCAGTCTGTGCCTGAAGGACTGCAGCCGAGGCGAGGGACCCACGCTGGAGCAGTTTGTGAAGAACTGCAGCCCGTGAGAAGGACTCATGTTGGAGAACTTTGTGGAGGACTGTCTCCCGTGGGAGGGACCCCATGCTGGAGCAGGGGAAGAGTGAGGAGTCCTGCCCCCGAGGAGGAAGGAGTGGCAGAGACAACGTCTGAGGAACTGACCAAAAGCCCCGTTCCCTGTCCCCCTGTGCTGCTGAGGGGGGAGGAGGTAGAGAAAATCAGGAGTAAAGTTAAGCCCGGGAAGAAGGAGGGGTTGGGAGAAAGTGTTTTAAGATTTAGTTTTTATTTCTCATCACCCTGCTCTGATTTGATTGGTAATAAATTAAACTAATTTCCCCAAGTCGAGTCTGCTTTGCCCGTGACAGTAATTGGTGAGTGATCTCTCCCTGTCCTTATCTCAACCCACAAGCCTTTTCGTTATATTTTCTCTCCCCTGTCCAGCTGAGGAGAGGAGTGATAGAGTGGCTTTGGTGGGCACCTGGCATCCAGCCAGGGTCAGCCCATCACAGTGCTAACCCTTCCCCTGAGTGCCAAACAAATTGGACTCTGAGTGTTTATGGCTGGGATTGGAGTGTCACAAATGGAGTTAATTCCCATTCTGAAGAAACTGCATGCAAAAGTCAGCACATTATTACATGACTTAGGTTCTGTTTGCAGTACATTCGGTACTTGAAGCTGAGTCAGTCTTCTGCACAGACTAGCTGTACTCTGAACGATAACAGCTTCAGCTGACTATCAGGACTGCCTGATGTTAGCAGTGAAGTCTCCCTCCATGCACTAGCCCATTCCTACTGCCCCCACTGTCTACTACATGTGTTGTAAAGCCAGACTAACAGAAAAGAGGATTTTTACAACTAGCACTATTCATAAATGTCGTATTCAGCAAGTGGTAAATACAACTGCAGCATGAATCAGTAACAAATGTCTGATTTTAAGCCTTTCTTAGACTTATCAATAGTGGACTTTGGCCAAAATACCTGGACCACCAGCATTAACAAAGCATCCTCGGTATGTACTTCCCATGTCTGCTTTGCAAATATTGAATGTTTTTTGAAATTCAAGGGAATTAGCAAAAGCAATGTTTTGCCACTGAATAGCAGTAGGACTGCAAACCTAGCGTGGGTTTTTTCCTATATCTTTCATCAACAATACAATGCCTCCCACTGTATTTCCTCCCCATCCCTGCTTTCCAGCTCCACATTTTATTTTTATAGCCTATTCGTAATACAAATGACAATGGAGCCTTACCATATCCAGGCAGATTGGGATATGCTTCAGGTATTATGTCTGTTGTCCCAGTGATTAGCTCCCTGTTAGTGATTCCTTTTTAAAAAAAAAAAAAAAAAAAAAGTTTATGTTCTCAGTTTTGGTAAAATACCCCTGTAAATTTGCATGGAGCTTTGAAATGACATATACCATAAGGCTGAAGTAGCCTTATATTTCTAAACACAGGAACTTCTGTGGGTATCTGCTCTGAGATAGTCTGACGATCACAATATTATTTAGAAGACTGTTGCTTTCAAATAAACTGTATAACATTTCCTAACCTTTAGGACAAGGGCTGAAAAAGTGGCAAGCTTTATTTCTATACAGTCCTATCCTGAAGCATTTTTAGTTTTTAACCAACCTTGGAGAGTTGGACCTGGCTTGAGTTGTATACAAAGACCAAAAAGCAAATAAAATGTAGCTAAGAACTTCAGGATTGTGAAGAAGCTGCACCAAGAGATCCTTTGAACAAGAAAGGGGCGGGGGTTGGGCGAAGGGAAGGTTGGCACAGATTCCACCTTTTTGGTTTAACAATCAGGTAAAAGAACACCTGAAAATAAGCCTATGTAGTTCTTGATGTTTCTGAAAGGTGGGCCTTCTTCTTTGGGATTATGTCAGATTTCCATTTCCAGTCTCCATTAAAGCTAGGAAAAATTGTAGAAGCTCATAGGAAATAATTAAAATAATTATAACTTTAAAGGACCACTTCAGATGGATGGCTCAGGCACAGAGACATTTACGTCTGCTGTAGGAAGTCACAATTGCTGCTGTGTGTATATTTTCAGACACAAAATATCTTAAAAAAACATGCTTTCCTTGTGAATCAGGATTAACTATTTGTTTCTCTGCTTTTTGGCTGAAGAGAGAAATGCCTTCTTTTCGTGACAGACAGGAAGCAAGATTCTGTGTGAAGCAATACTCATCTCCT